>NC_079510.1:16525388-16719162 GCF_030052815.1 Hevea brasiliensis | reverse complement strand
TGTGGATTGATCCACGCGCTCTCTTCTTGTCCAAAATACCTCCTTCACTGCTTTGCTAGTGATGATCCCCAATGGCCGAGGCAGGATGGATATAGATTCCCAGCGAGTGCCATGGAAGCTTGATCCCCTTTGTTTCTCTTGGAGGTAATGATCTAACGCTTCTCAAATCGTCCAATACCATCCATGCGTGTTCCCTTTGGTATTTCTCTGGACTTCACTTCTTACGGGAGAACCCAACATATGTGCCAGCCGTTTCGGCGCGCCTATGCCGAGGTGTAAGTAGATCCGATTACGCAATGAGTATGGGATCCCGGCAATGCACGATATTCCTCCATAGCGGGGCGTATCAATGTCATTGAAAGAACACTCGTGCCGGATTCCAAGCGAAATCAACATGGCTTTTAATGCGAGGATTTGGACCTTGACTTGCATTAAGGTTGCAATCCTTCGTAAAACACTTCTCTTCAAAGCGTGCCTTGACACAGTGGGAAGCAACCTCCATCTATTAGACATACCCTCGAGGTTGTTCATTTTGACCTTTATTTGTCGGATCTGCGCGAAGGTAGCGAGCCAGGTGCCTCGGAAGCATCATTTGCGAGTGCCGGACTATGGCGGTCGGACCAAAGTTTAGCATTACGAGCCTTTTACGCGGAGCTCGAGGATGCCATGATAAAAAAATGATGCCTATCCTTTTCTGGACCCTCGGTTTAGTGCTGCGGGAGAATTTGTTAGTAAGACAAATTAGGGTAATTTTGAATCATCTTTGTTGAGTAACACGTACACATTTATCAAAGTAGGAAAATGTGTAGGCGTTTTAGTGGGATTCAAAATTGCCACGAAAAGAAATAAACAAAGGAAATTAAAGCGAGAATAGGGTAAAGTATGCCCCTTTTGTCCTATAGTAGGAGACTCTAACAGGGTAAGCGCTACCTATACGGATAGTTCTATCTTATGAGGCGATTTACTACGGCTTTCGGCTATCGTGGCGGTTTAGCTCGGGATCTAATTTTCTAATAGCCACGAGTTCCCAAATTGCCCCTCTTTGCAGTGAGCCCCATTCTACCCCCATGATATTGTGAGAAAATTCCACGGGTATCACGGTAAATAGAGCAGTTTGAATTTGGCTGAAGCCTTCACGGATACTAACGAGGTAAAACCCACGAGTGCGCTTCATGACTCCCTCCTACTTTCCTAAAGGGTAAGAAAGCCGGGTTAGGACCATAGTGTGTGAGGATATCGTGTGGGTGTTCGGTGTGTGAAGGACACCTTTACCTCTTCGATTCGGGGATTTTATTTTTCATTTTCCCTTTTTCCTTTTTTTTTGGCGAAAACGCGAGAGGGAATAAAGCAGGCAAAACAAACAAAGCGGTTAGCGACAATAATAATCAGCGTATAAAACATCGTCGAGTGAGCCCATCTAACTATAATTTGATCGGACAAAAATTAAGCCTACTTTTGGGCCTCTAGGTGAGGTTGGGTCCTAGATATCCCGATTAGAGTCGTGGTATCGCAATGGGATTTTGCGGTGTGGACGATCACTCACGAAGTGGGAAAAAGTGAAGATCGCCACCTTAGTTTTGAGGAAACTAAGGAAAACCATTTGAAGTTAAATTAAATGAAACCACTTCAAGCAGAGATTCTAAGTTAGAGTCAGTAGCGGGTGGGGAAGGTGTTAGGCACCCCACCTGCGTCCCTTAATAAGGGTAAGTAGATTTAGTGCGTCCTTTACAAATTAGTTAGAAGGGCTTAGGCGGCAATGTTAATCCTTTTGGTAGAAGGAATGTTTGATTTTCACTAAATTTGGATCACCCGGATACATAAGTAAATGAGACAACCTTAGTGAGCAGGTGTGAGAATCGGATAAGAACTCTCCTCAGATCTTTTTAAGTTGTTCATTAAAATTTTGAGGGGACCAGGATAAGAACCCTCCTCAGGTCTCTTTTAAGTTATTTATTTGAAGTTTTGAGGATGAGACCGGATAAGAACCCTCCTCGAGTCTCTTTCGGATGTTTATTAAAATTTGAGGTTGAGGCCAGGATAAGAACTCTCCTCAGATCCTATTTAATGTTTATTAAAATTTTGAAGGAGGCAGGATAAGAATCCTCCTCAGATCTCTTTTAAGTTATTTATTAAAATTTTGGGAGGAGGCCAGGATAAGAACCCTCCTCCGATCTCCTTTAGAGTTATTTATTAAAATTTTGAGAGGAGGCAGGATAAGAACCCTCCTCAGATCTCCTTTAGAGTTATTCGTTAATGTTTTGAGTTGAGGCAGGATAAGAACTCTCTTCCGATCCCTACTTAATGTTTATCAAAATTTTGAAGGGAGGATAGAACCCTCCTCAGATCTCCTTTAGAGTTGACTTAAAACTTTTAGGCAAGGATAGGATAAGGACTCTTAGCCCCTTCTATTTTGATGAGACTCGGACAAAGACTTTTCCGACCTTCAAAAGTTTAACCACGACTACTGGTCTTAAGAACCTAAACTAAAATTACGACCTTCAAAAATGCGGGGATAAGGTTTATGGATATCTGTGGCTGAGCAGGGGAACACTAGACTTGATTCATGACCTTTTCATGTAGTCATTTTACCAATATCTATTAATGGCCGATCCACTCTGTTTAGTTTACTTTGGTCTTATTCCATTTCATGACATCTTTGTCGAATTCTTTGTTTCGTCGGCCTAATAGTTGGCTATCTTCATGGTTATTCGAGTCCTCTTTTTAAAGGAGACCTCTAAGTTGCGGCTACCTCGTTTACCCAACCATTTACATACTACAAAGAGTTAGAAAAGCGGTTTTGAAAAATGTGGAGATCGATAAAATGAGCGATCACTAAAAAAATGATTTGAGTGACTTTCTTTGAGATTGCTTGTGCGAAATGGTCTAGATGTAAGAAGAACAAGGAAAATGCGGGAAATAGGCGTAGGCAGCTTAATAAAGCGTAATCATGAACTCTTATAACAATATTTTCTCTTGGGTTCTCTTGTACAAAATACCCTTGAAGAAAGTTGCGGATGTATGAAGAACAAAGGAAGTCAGGAAACAAGCGTAAGCGATGAGTGTGAACTCTTACAGTGAGAGCCAAATATATTGAAATAAGCTGTGAAGTGAGTAAGCAGTGATGGCGGATTGATCGACTGAGAGTTGATATGCGTCGTAAACCAGAGATATTTTAGCTAAAATGTAGGGTAGAACCAGGTGAAAGGAAGTTGAGCTTGAGCAGAGGAAAGGAAGCGAGAGATGATGAGAGTATGACGGATAATGAACAAAGCTGAAATGTAGAGTTCCAATATTCAAAATCTTTTTCAAGAAAACACTCCTGAAAACTAGTTCCAAAAGTATTTTTAATCACTACAAAGCAATGAGTAACAAAGCTGAATGAAGTTTGAGTTCCTCCACGATAATAGCGACCTCTTGCCTATATTTTGTCCCCCTTGAGCAGTTTTCATGCGGTATTTATAGGAATGGTGCTCCCATGAAGGAGTCGGGATTCATTTTGAGGAGATGGAGAGTCGGGATTTTGAAGTACATGATCGGATGTTCGGGAATTAAAGAGAATCAAAGCGAATGGTGAGATCGCTTCTTAAAGTATTTGTCCTTTTCCTCTTTTAATCAAGCGGTCTTGAATCCTCTTGTCGAACGATCGAGAGTGAAAAGTGGTATTATCATCTCCTCTTTTGATCCAAGGGTTCGGATCCATCCTTACAAGTGAGATCAACGGTGGAGATTGGGATGTCTGGTGTCATGACATACCACGGCACTGTCGGCATTGCGGGCGATTCTTAGGCGTGCGGTGGAGATCTAAATGCACTTGCGCTTTAACTACCTCGGCTCACGATTCGGCGGCGGTTGTTGGAATTTGTCTTATTCTTTTTGTCTTAGATCCCTCCCCTAGCTCCTATTAGATCTCTCATGCTGATCTCCATCTCAGATCTCTTTTATCCCTTGATCGATCTGGATTCGGTCCAAGCATTAATTACATCTCGATTTTGAGCGTAGCCGTTTAAGCTCGACATTAAATGCCCATTTTCCCCTATATATACCTGTTGATAGTGGCATTTCCTTCATTCGATTTTCTCTCTTTCTCCTTGTTTCTTGGTTACAGGTATTAGGAAAGTTAAGCAACAAGCGTAGTTTTGATCCTCTTCAGATGGAATTCCTATTCTTATTTGAAAATTTACGACCGGTGATGGCTTCCTCAAGTTCATTGGCTTTTCTCCACATTGAGTGTTAAACGGTTTTCTCCCACATTGGGTGTTAAACGGATTAAGCTTCCGATCGGCAATATCCTTGGGATCGATTATAGCGATCCTTAGATCTCTGAGAGTATCCTTGGGATTAGTTATAAAGCGATCCTTAGATCGACCTCTTGAGATAGGATTTTCACGGTCTCTAGAGATCCACGAAATGATGTGATCAATGTTAGTGTAATCCGATCTCTAGAGATCGCCCAAATGATGTAGTGCGTCAATGTAATCGGATCTCTAGAGATCACCCAAATGATGTAGTTAGTCCTTTATTGTAATCAGATCCTAGAGATCGCCCAAATGATGTAATCGATCTTTTGAGAATAAAGACTTTATTTTGTCGGTTATCATCTTATTTTTGCATTGATTATTTTCCGATCTCTCTTGTGTTTATCGATCTGGTTCTTTACGAATGACATAAGCGATTCCTTATTTTAAAATGTTTAACTCATTATGCGATCTACGATTAGCAGATCTCGAACATTCGGATGTTTGAGAAAAGTGTCAAAGCAATTGTCCAATCCACCAATCGATCTGTTGCCTAGAACCTCGTGAGCATTAAATGCTCGGACTAGTATAAATAGGGCGGGAGGGTTGCGATTGTTCTCTCATTTCATTTCAGTCTCTGCTCATAGCTTGAAGTTCTCTCATTTTCTCCGGTTTCTCGCCCGATTAGACTCTGGTAAGTACTTTGATCTTCTTTTTTGTTTAAGTTCTTTGTTTCTTCTTGAAAATGGCGGTGCAGAAGGTCGAGAGCGGCGAGCCCTCCTTCCATTGAGTTCTCTTGGTCATCGTCGATGAAGAAGAAGCGATCGAACCAAGCGTGCAACTGGACCCCTTAGGGTCCACTGCTCCAGTCGGTAGTCGTACCATTAAAGGCGTCGCCCTTCTTCAGAGAAGACCCTTCCATAAGCGAGCTTCGTCGGTTCTTGAGAATCAGCTCTGCGATCGTTTGTTCAAGAATACAATATTTGTCTGATTCGTTCGAGCTAATCAAGTGCCATGGCGACCCGTGTCGATCACTTCTTTGAAGAAAGCAGCGGGTTATGGTATATGAGGAGCGATTAAAGGCGGTCTGAGGTTCCCTCTAGGCGATTTCTATAAGGAAGTCCTAAAACTTCATAGAGCATCCATTGTTCAAATTCACCCCAACTCGTGGCGGATCTTGGTAGCTTTAGAGGTCTATGCAGAGCTAAGGGAATCGGACCTCACGGTAAGGTGTTTGCCAAGCTGCCGGCTAACTCAGAAAGGGCGATGACCACTTTGGTTCTTTCGGTGAAGCCTAATTGCGAGCTCTTTTCGATCTGCCTCGTCTCTTAGGCTGGAATGAATCGTTTCTTCATTGTGAGGAGCAAAGATCAGAGCCGCTTTGAGGACTTCCCCGCGGTGGTGGTACGGGGACCGCTTCGAACCATATTACCTTGACGAAGAGGAAAGTTTGATAGTGATGGATCGAAGAGTGAGGCTGCCACTAAAAAGTATTCTTGTTTGGATGCGGTGGCTAGAGCTGCACCATTGGGTGATCGGTGCTCAGGCAAGCCGCGAACTTCCGCTCTCTAACCTCGGCATCGGTATTTTACGTATCTCGGATCTCGGGACCTTAGCGATCTCACTAACCTTTTCTTTGTGCGGTATGGCGGGTGGTGAGGTTCAAGGAAAGCGGAAGAAGGAGAGAGATCTCCGGAAGATAAAGGAGATAAAGCGTTGAGCGACTCCAAGCGCCGATCACGAACACAGGGAGATACAAAGTGATCCTCCCCAACCTTGGGTCCGCCGACCACGAAGCTAACGATCTCCTCCTAGATCGGAGGAAGCGACCTCCGACTCTTGCGGTTGTTCCAAGCGAGGAAGGGGGCCTACTCAAGCTTCGGGAGGACCTCTTCTCGGGCGCTCAATCTTGATCATTGCTTGAGGAATAATCGGTTTGTCGAGGAGAACTACGATTTCGCCAAAGTCACAGGGTCTACCATCTTCTTTACGGAGGATCGGAATGAGCTATCGAGAATGGTCTCGGCGACATATTGACTCGGACCATGAGCTTAAGCGTGGAGTGTGCGGTGAACCGGACCATGATCAGAAAGGATTCGGCGCACAGGTAAGGAGATCGGGAAGAAGAATCGGAAGTGGATTCCCTCCGATCCCAACTCTCATCCGCTCGGGATTATATATCTCAAGTCGAGGGCGGGCAAAGCTCCATGAAGACCGGTTGGCGAGCAGAATCGTGCTTTGGATGAGAGGACCGTGCTCTTAAGGAAGTCGGTGCTTCACGCCAGCGAAGCGCTCAGGTCACTCAACATAGAGGAACTTGAGGCGAAGGATAAGGAGCTTAAGGAGAAAGACAAGGAGCTTAAGGAGAGGGATGAGGAGATGGTGGCGGGAATGGCCAGGCCTATGTGAAGGCTCACAAGGATCTCTTGGCCGCACTCCGGGGCGTTACCAGGAAGAAGACTTTTCTTGGATGGCGATGTGGCTCACGAGGACAATGATGAAGGCAGTGAGGATGAAGCCAGGGTGAGAGGAGAGAGGAGTGATCAAATGTAGATCGGTGGGGTGATCCCAGTAGAATAACTGTACAAATTATGACATGAAATGAAATGCCTTTTGTTCAATGAATGATTGTGATCGGAAAATTTTAAACCATTGTTTATGCGAGTATTTGATTGTATGAGCACAAACAAAAACTAAATGTGATTATTAATCTAAGTATGAGAGATCGGAAAGCACTTTGAACATGAGATCGGTAGGGAAGAAATCTTTGACAGAACTTGGCCGAAAATTTAACTCGAACACTTAAGATCGGAATCGAACCAAAACTTTAGCTCTTAGACTTTCGGAAAGGAGGTCGGCAATAAAGCGGTAGGAAAAGATCTAGTGCCGTTCATTTTATTCATCAACGAGAGATCGAGGAATATGCAGTAGTCAGGAAATTCGGCGACGGGTTTGATGGAACGGTAAATGATTTGATAGATCGGCTGAGTTTTAATGGAATCTAGGAATTAGCATTGATTCAAGTCTTTGTGAGGAGAGATCGGAAATGTGACCGCCTATCAAGGAGGGGCCAGGAAGCGTGATTAAATGTTCAAAGAAGAATTTTTATTGATTCTAGAATTCGGCCAAAATATGGTGTCGACACCTTTGTAGGCAGTGAGGGTGTTATAGACCAAGAGTGGTCTTCAATCTCTGATCAATCATGGTGTGATGCCTAGCTAACCAATCCATGCCCAAGATGATATCAAAATCTCTAAAGGGCATTTCAATGAAATCGATGGAAAAGTGTGTCCTTGGATCACCAAAGGACAATCTCTATACATTCTATTAACCACGACCTCTGTCCTAGCGGACTTGTTACTAGCACCTCAAAGTCCATTTTTGTACATGGAACAATGCAATCAATGATGCTAGCACTCACATAAGAATGGGTAGAACCGGATCAAATAACACAAACACATCTTGATTAGAAGTTGAGAAGGTACCAGCCACAACATCGGATGTCTCGACTTCTTCCCTCTGTCTCATTGCCTGAGACTCTAACTAGAAACCTTTGTCTTGCTCACATTTCCTGATGCCTTGGCTACTTTGAGTTACCTCTACCCTGTCTTTACCTATCTTTGGGTGGTTGTGAACCTTTGGTGTGAGGTTACGAACTAACCCTTGTAGTAGTAGGAGGTGGTCAACTCTCACGAACAGTGCGATCCTTGGCAAAGTGTCCTATGCCTCCATGATTATAACAGGCTCCTATGGCCTTGTAGCATACCCCACCATGATTTTTACCACAAGTTTCACATTGGCAGGGAGGGTAGGAACTTCTAGTTGTTCGACGACTGGACCTTGGTGGTCTCTGCCTTGATGATCTACCTCTGTTATATCCACGAGCTCGGGGCTCCTCAAATTCTTTTCTCTTTCTCAAATTCTTGCTTGAGCTCGACCCATAGGTTTCTCCCTCTTCTCTATTTCATGTTGCCCTTGTGGGGTTGGAGTGCATGCTTGGGCTTGGTGTGATTATCGGCCGTTTGTTGAAAGAAAGTGGCCATTCTTTGGGCCATTTGTGCGATAATTTGTACTGTAAAGCTGAGTACGATCGGGCCTTCGACACTTTGTGGAGTTGGGGCCTCAACTTGTACCTCAGCCTATATCGATTGATCGACTGTACGATCACCCTCTTCCATAGTCAATTCGAGGATCTTAGACCTCCTGAACAGTTAACACAAGGAAATTTCCACCCGTTAGTGCATATTTATAATATAATGTACTATATGTATCAAACAATGAAATTGAGCAGTTGTACTATGAAGAAAAAATATTCAAATTATAGGTGAAAACAGAATTTAAAAACTTTGCTTTGATACCACTAAAACATGTCACACCTACCCATACGTAAGGCATTACATAATCCTATAGTATACCTAATAAATTACCAACCGTCTCGATAACCCATTAAATACACTACAAGGGATTTTAAAACTTTTCTTACTTCTTTTCTGATGGTGAGCACTATTTATAGGTGTTAAAAACTTTTTTGAACTTAAGTGAAAGAGTTAACACATTTGAATTATTAGTAATTTCTATAAAAATTTTGGCGGAGTGCCCTCTATATTTTGAATAAAACAGTTCTTCAGAAAACCTGTAAAAAGCACTTCAAATATATTTCTCAATCTCAATTCCACAATAACTTTTCAATATTTCCAAAGGCTGAAATAAAAGAAATATAGTACAAATTTTACAAGCCAAAATAAATCATAAGTTATTTTACAACTTCAATGTATAATTTTAATTTATAACTGCTCAAAACCAAGAACACTATGAACATACAGTGAACATACATTATAATACAAAGTGTAAACTATGGTATACTCAATATACCCGATAATCTCTCAGTGTAGTACTAGCAGCATAGTCTGCTGCCCTGTCTGTCTGTCTACCTGCGACAGCAATGAAAAGCTATCGCTGAGTAAAATTTACTCAGTGGTGCACAATAACAATTTGAAATGCGATACATAAATCTTTTATTGACAATTCACAAATCAAATAGTTCACAATTCCATTTCACAATTTACAAAGTTCATATAACACAAATTTGATCAAATAACTGAATAATACAGTTTTGCCAATCAATAACACAATTTGATCAAATAACTGAATAATACAGTTTTGCCAATGAATAATACAATTTGATTGCTGCACAATCACATTTCACAAATTATCAAAGCTCATTATAGAAAAATTTTGAGTCAAATAATTTAATAAACACAGTGTTGCCAATTCATACACAACTTAGGCCATGACACAAAATTTTTATCAATGTAGTGTTGTACACCATGACAAAGCAATCTACAACCCCACTAATCGAAATCAATGAGGAGGAGGCTAGCTAGCTAATGAGTACTCATCAGATCTACAACCTCAAGCTGGTAAACCAGAGAGGAGGAAAATAATCACACTCACCGGTGATAAGTCAAAGAGAGAGGAATATAATCACACTCACCCCATAAATGGAGAAGGAACATAGTAACAGTGTCATGCCAAGTGTGAATCAAAACAATTCCAAACCACAATATTTAAATATTTCATACAAACCACAAATCATATTTTATCTCAAAATTTCCATTTGCAAAGCAAGCAACACAATAATTTCCAAATAAGATTCTCAAAGCCAAAACAATAAAAAATTATTCATAACTCATTTCTCCAAATAAATTTGCTAGTAAAAGCAGTGAATATAAAAGTATTGTGCACAAACACAATTTAAAAATATAATGTTCAAATAAATTTTTAAGTAGAAAATAAGAAATCAAAATTATTGTACACAAACACAATTTAAAACAATAACATACAAATAATCATAATTTATTTCAATTGAACAATTCAAAAGAAATAAATATTGTGCATAAACTTCTAATAACTATCTCTTGGCTCTGACTCAGTGTTTCCTTCTCTTTCCCTGAGTCCTTGCTAAGTGAGAAACACAATTTGAAGTGTTTCAGTACTCATTCAAACTGTCTCTAACGATAATGCTTGATAATTAATTAACTAAATTCTATTATTTACTTAGTCAACCTAATATGTCGACCCTCGATGCATTCTAGGTGAATTAGGTTTTAATGTTACCAATATGTCACATTTGTAGTCTTTTAGGGTTGGTACATGTTACCCAATTCATTTCCATGTATATTGCATTTTATTGCAATTTGCTGGATTCCGGGATACTAGTTTGACCTAGCCGGACTACCTAGTTCCCTCAGTTTTCGGGTTTCGATCGAAACTACAAACTTGTAGATCTATGTCTTATTGCACGCGGGGCAAAATTTCAGGTCATTTTGAGTTTACTAGACCAAGTTATGGTCATTTTACTATTGTTGTTCAAAATGTACCAAAATTGGTCACTTTAAGTCATTTTAGGTCAATTTTGGTTCGGCTAGTTTTTAGACCCGAACTTGTGCAAGCTTTTTGACTTACCTATGGTCATTTCTGGGCTTTGGTGTCTTCATAAGACTTGTAGATATAGGTCTTAACTATTCATGGTAAAAATTTCAGGTTAATTGGACCTGTTGTGAGTGAGTTATGGCCAAAATACTAACTGCTGCCCAAATAGTCAATTTTCAGGCCTTAATTGCACTAATCCGGATTTGGTCATTTTTCAAGTTGCCTTACAAGCAGAATTTTGGTAAGCTTCCTCCATGAAAGTTGGCACTTTTTGTGCCTAGTTTCACCTCAATTAGTGTCATACCAATTGGAGCCACACATAAAGTTCTAAGCCAAAACACACACTGCCCTATTGCACATTGTCCATTACTCATCAAATGATACATTTAACACTTACCAAATGATACATTCATGCCAATTCTGGTTTGTACCATAACCTAAACACATTTCACAACATGTTGTTGGTCATTTTGGCAGCTTACAATCACACTCAATATGCACCATTTAGTACAGAATTTTTTTAAGCTCAAATCACAACAATTCAATCACCTAACCTAGCTCATTTACATGTCTAACCTCACACCATCATACATATAACCATAACAACTACCACAATTCAACATTAATATTCCATAAACCAAACATGAAATAACATTTTTATGGTTCACAAAATCAAGCTACCGATTCATACACCTCTCTCCATTAATGTCCAAGCTTCCAAATTCAAGTATACATTCACAATATACTTAGTATACATCACCCAATTTATTCCTACACATATAAATACATAATCGACCCTTTAATCTACCATTTACAAGCAAGAATAAACTGCCCTTAAGGAGTTTCCATGGCTGCCAAAAATAAACATCTCCCTTAAAACATCAAACTCCAAAATTCTTTCCACAATTCAAGTACCCATAACCTCCTCACAAACTTTAATGAAGCAATAACCAAAAATACAAACTTACCACTTTGGAAACTCTTGAAAACCTCTCCAAAACATGGTCTTCTTGCTGCCTATCTACTGCCCATGGTGTGGTGGTCAAGTTTAATGAAGAAACTTTAACCATTGGGAGCTTGGATCATGGATGCATGGAGGTTGGAGCTTGACTGACCATGGAAGAGTTTGGGAGCTTTTGTTCTAGCCATGGGAGAATTTGAGGAAGAAGAAGGTTTGCAGAAGTTAGTGGAAGTGACAGAATTTTTATTGATTTTCCAAGTTTTTATTTGTCCTCTAATGTAAGAATATTATTACTTTAATTCAACTTTCAATTATTCAACATTAAGCCCCTTTTCTTTCACTATTTAAACTATGGATCACCATTTTAATTTTTATGGTATTTTCAAAGTTTAATATCATTTATTTTTAATGTACATTTAGGTCAAAAGGCCACTCGGGATGTCAAATGACCACAATGCTCCTGTTCGGGTTGCATTCTCGATTTTTCAGTAACACCTGGTTTTGTCCATTTTTCGATTTCTCACTTTTCTTTGTACTAGTTAATTAATTTTTCTTTGATATTTCTAATGGTATTTATGCTTCAATAGATGTCTACTTGAGTCTTAAAAATATTTTCTAGGGTTCCCCGCGGTCCAGGGCTAGTTAACGGTCCACGCCGCAACTTCCCGGTGCGGTCACCCATCGCTAGGGTTCTCGGCTCGTTTAACTTGGTTACATTTCATTGCTATTATTTTTCCTTTGTTTTTCTTGTATTTTCTTTTCTTGTATTTCATTATTTTATGTCTCCTCATCAATATCTAAGTGTAGTTCTAAGCATCCTAGCTGTCTGGACAACAGTCACGAAACGATAGACGCACTACCAAACATAGGGGTGTTCTGAGGCCCTCCACTGAGGCAATTATTTTAAGAAATTTTAAATACTTACATATGATGCAATTAATTTAAGAGATTTTCTTAAGAATAATTGTTAAGCATGAGATGTTGTAAATATATAGATGGTTTGGTGGCCAATATTGGATGTACCTGAGGACATTAAAATTATTTGCATAATTACTGTCTCAATGGGATCAACTTAACTAATGCAAGATAAGTCAATAATGGATGTATTTAAGATTTTGAGCATTAGGGGCTAGGTAAAGGATTGAACCTCACATGAGATGTGATGGGCAAGGAATTGCTCACTTATAGTTTATTGTAATTCCAATAATGGATGTATCTGAGGATGATCAATAGAATTATAAGAATTCAATCACCCACTAGAAATTCATCCAACTAGGATTTTTGTTTTCTACTTTGGAATTGTAGGATTCGCTAAGTTGGTGGGAGGACCAATTTGATTAAAAGACCATAATCATTTTGGTTAATTACATGATACATTTACTAATTAATCTAGTTATTTTTTGCAGTTAATTTTCTGATAATAATGAGCACACCACAACCACCACCATCCAATATCCTTGCAAGCATACTTGATCGCAATAGATTGACATGACCTAATTTATCTGATTGGCTAAGAAATTTGAAACTTGTCCTGAACCTTGAACATATAGGATATGTTCTAGACTCACAGGTTCCCGGTCCCTTACCTCCAGAGGCCACACAAGAGGAACAAAAACTTTGGACAAGTGGAAGGAGCATGATATGAGAGCCAAGTGTTACATGCACCTTCTATGAGTAATGAGTTACAGAAGCAGCATGAGAACATGCAGAGTGCGAGTGAGATCCTTCTTCGCCTACAAGAGTTGTATGGTGAGCACAACAGGAATGCTAGGTATGAGATATCTAGACAGCTGTTCTGTGACACCCCTTACCCAACTACAGTGTAGCCGAGCAAGTTATGCCACTCAGTGTGCCGAGCACTCTATTTTATCTTAATTCATTTTTATTCTTCCTTTTGAATATAACTTGTGAAATATAATTTATTTAAGCCATTTATTGAAATTATAATTTATTTGAGGTTCCGAGAATTTTATAGAAAATCGACAAATCTGAAGCTAAAAATGGAAAAGCAGTTCTTGAACACATGAAAAACACTTCCTATATTCTTATTCATTCATCTCAACTCCATTTATCAAAATCTCAATATTTTTCAGTTCACATTCATTTCTTAATCATTCATTTCATGTGATAATCATATATATATCACAGATAAACATTCACTTTTTCATTTATAAACACAATTCTCATTATTTACATGAGCATCAAATTACATTTCATAAGTTCATTTACACATGAAAAAAAGAATATCAATTACAAAATACCAAAATGACACCTAGTGTCCTACCAATACTGCTTATGCTTTGTGAGGTGATACGGACACTATGCGAAGCTGCGGGATGGACTTACCCAATCTATGGTCTACTAGCTCTCGATCGGTATCTTGATTACCTACAGCGTTGCAAAGCGGGCGCTAAGCATAAAGCTTAGTGGTGCAATTAATAAAATAGAAAGAAATAATATTCAAATAAAAATCATAATTTCTTAGCCATTGTGTTCATAAGAACTGAATAATTACCAACTTAATGTTTAGTCGAGGGCTAATTACGTTTTATGATATTAACTTCTTCATGCATTTTGTTTATTTATTTTCTTCATGATCTTGAGTTTCTTTGTATTCTATCGTAATCATTTACGATATTTAATTTTATTATTTTCTTTAACAATCGGTTCAATTCTGATTATACTTTTCCATGCCCAAGTAACCTATACAAATTGGCGGATGGATAAGCGGGTAAACTAGCTTGGGTACGGTACCTCGGGCCGTCACACCATCGATCACAATGTGTCTCGGTGTGCAAGCAGAATGGCTAATAAGCCATATAAGCAATAAGGCATAAAGCCAAGTAAAACATCATAATCGTATAGCCATAGGCTATCACATCCTGAGAATGGCAATGAAGCCATACATCATCAGCGATCTTGCTATCGAGAACCCTATTGGCATGCCAACCTATCCAAACCAATCACATTAGGCCTACTAGGGCATTTGATACTTTTGAATTCTTCAATTTTTGAATTTCAAGTTTTTATGTCACTATTCACTTCAATAGTCAACAAAAGTTGACTTTTGCATAGATCATAGGTGCATTGATTTTAACACTCCCAATGTACCACATTTTGCATTTAAAACTTGTTGGTTTTGGTCACTTTCTCAAAGCTTAGGTCATTTGGCAAAATTGCCAATTTTGGTTTTGGTGCTCTGAAGTTGCACTATTCTATTGGTCGATCTACTGTTGGAATTTGACAAAACTTCCTTCATAGAAAATGTTCCTTATTTTGTCTAGTTGAATTTCTTTTTTTGAATCACTCCATTTGGAGTTTTGTAGCTCAAGTTATGGCCAAAATAAGTTTCTTGTTCACATGTCTTTGTTCTGCTTTGAAATTTTGGGTTTTGTGATTTTGGTCCAACTTTGGTGATAATTTGACCAAGTTAAGTTCATAATTTGGTCTAACTTTATTCATATGAAATGTTCTACCATGCCTTAGGTTTCCATCGGTTCAAGAATCGCCTAAATCCGAGTTTTCTAGAGAGTTATAGCCATCCAAACATTACTGCTCAAATCAAAATCTGCAGAGTTGTAGGTTTGAACAGTGACTGTGACTCCCATTTGGGTTAGGTTCTGGTCATAATTTGGGGTAGGTTTCTTCATGAAAGTTGTTTTTCTATGTCTTAACTTGTTGCTGTAAAAATTTTAGGTCAATTGAACAAATCTCTGATGAGTTATGGCCAATGGTCATTCTGCGGGGAGTATCAGGATTGGGGCCAAGTTTTGGTCCTCTTGCTTTGGTCTTTTGGACATGGTTTCTTCAGCAAAAATGTGCCATTATAAGTCTAGTTTCATTTCCAATTGGCCAAACACCAATTGGACCTACACAGCCAAAGTTATGGCTGTCTAAGTGGGCTGGACTCACGGCCTCCTAGCTTTCTTGTCACTAGGCGACCTACCACTTTGGTTTGTAACACTCTAGTACACTTCAATTTATGATTAACTTACCTCAAATGGTCACTAATTGACCATTAGAATGTTCTTTAACAATTTCATAAGCCAAATCAAAATTTCACTCCTCAAAACCCTAATTCCCACTATAAATGTTCACAACATACCTTAATTAATCACTTTCATTCCTTACATATATATATATACCTTAAAACATACTCTCTAGTTCACTCTAAGTCCATCAAAACAATCTAATTCATTCCTTCCTTAGGGCTGCCAAAAATTCATGGTATACATACACATGAATTTAGTCCATTAATTACCATTTCATATCAATTTCAAGTTCCTAACATGAAATAAAGGAATACTTGCATAAATAAGCACTAACCTCACTTGTGACCTAACTTGGACTTGCCCAACTTCAAAATTTTCTCAAATTTCTGCTGCCTTATGCTTCCTCAAGGTTTAGGGATAATTTTTTGTGAAGGAAGTTTAGGGTTTTGGGGTGGAGAGCTTAGGAAAATCAAGCTTTGAGCAAGAGCTTTCATGGAGTAAAAATCTTCTCTCTCTCTCTCTCAACGTTTCTGCAGCCCAAAGATGAAGATGGCTGTCCACTTTTTCCAACTTTTATCTCCCTTTATTCATGTTTAAGTAATTTATAATGATGTGTCAAAATTTGGTTGGGTGAAAATATTTTAATTGCATCATGCTCATGTCATAAATATGACTTTTATTTCATTTTCTTTTCTTTTCTTTTCTACTCATTTTCAATTTAATTTTTAACAATATTTATTCATATTTTAGATCATAATAATTATTTACTCAACTGGACAAGTCGGCCAAAAATCGCCTCTGAAGGCGAAATGACCAAAATGCCCTCCGTTTGGCTTAACGGGTCAAAATTATCTGTACCGATTGAAAAATTTTTCTAAATATTTTCTTGGCATTCTAATGCCATAGGAACCTCAAGTCCCATTCTTTGGAGTCCCAAAAATTATTTTATGGATTTTTCCCCGGGTCTAGGGCTCCTCGTTGCGAGAACCGCAACTTCACTCTGGTTACTCATCGCTTGGGCACCGGCTCGTTTAACTTGGTTGTATTTTATTTCAAAAATTTTTACTAAATTTTTCTTATTAATATTTGAGTTAATTATGATTCCCGACTTTAGTTTAAATATTTTTAGGACGTTCTAGGTATGGGACCGACCACGATCAGGAGCAGTAGAATGTATGGAGTTGCTACGGGGAGGGTGTTACAACTCTTCCCCTCTAATTTAAATTTCGTCCTCGAAATTTACCTGACTTAAGTAATCGAGGAGTTGCTACCTCCTTGTTTCTTCACTTCCTTGTATCGCCTCATCGATTATGCAGGTTTGGCTCTTCTGAGCTTCCATAGCATATACTTGTGGTGCCACCACGACTTGGGCTTTTCAAGCATCTCGAAACAATCTTACGTGTAATGTCGGCCGTTTACTGCTCTGCAGATCTTTTACCCCTTTGAACTATAGGGAAGGTCTATCAACTTGTGCAGGAGCTATTGAACCACTCCTCTGAGGGCAATCTCTTATGAAATGATCAGTAGCCCCACATTTGAAACACTCTCGATTAACGATCGACACTCCCCTCTGTGTCTTCTACCACAATGCATACATTCAGGCTTTGGGGTTGATCCCCTTGTTATTGTGCCCGGGGAACTAGCTATAGATATTCCAATCTGGCATCTGTGGCCCTATGTCTAATCTTGTGAACTAGAACCCTTAAACTTCTTACTATCAGTTGGTATACTTGGTATCACAGGCCCCTCTTACTGCTGTCTCTCCCTTACAGTGCGCTCCTTTGATTCTTACCTTTTCAACCTTTATTGCGGCTTCCACTAGCTTGGTAAGTGCTGTGATTCCCAAGGCGGTGGCTGGATCTTGATGTTGTCATTTAGTCCCTCTTCAAATCTCTTGCACCTTTCAGCTTCATTAGGGACTATCTCCCTTCCATAGCGGCTCAATCTTACGAATTCCTTCTCATATTCGACCAGCGGTGTCTCTGCCTCGAGTTAATAAACTCTCTTCTTCTCTCTTCCGGTATCTGGTACCCACATATTTCTTCTTGAATTGAGAGGAAGAAGTCCCAAATTCTGACTTACGGCTACACTTCACTGGACACGATGTCCCACCGATTCGTAGGCATCGTCTTGTAACAAGGATCTGCGACTTCTAAGTTACGCTGCAGTGCGATGGAGTTGTTTTAAGACTCTGCCCGTTCTGTTCAACCAATTTTCGGCTGCAATAGAGTCATCTTCTCTCTTGCCATAGAAATCCACTGCTCCAAACTTTCTTAGCCTTTCCAGATGTGATTTCTGCTGTGGAGCTGGTGGTGGTGGTGGTGGTGGTGCTGGCATTACCCCAGCCATTTGTCTAAAGAAATTGGCCATTTCTTTGAAACATGGCTGTGTGGAAATTTGAAGGCAGGCGTGAAAAACACAAGATTATACCATTGAATTCAAAAATTTTCACCTAGGGTCACAAGCACCATGCAAGATTTATTTTTATCTATTTGATTTCAATGATAAACAACATATTAAAACTCTTTTAATATGTTTTTGGATCTGTATTTGCCATTTAAGATTTTAAAATTAATCAGATTAATTTTAGAACCCTAGATTAAATCAAGAACGATTACACTAACCTCTTGATGTCTTTGCGGCGTGTCTGCGCCTTTGAGATCGTCTTGAGGACACGGATGTTGTCCCTCTAGCTTGTCCACACCAAGAACACCTATGGCAGCCCTTGAACAGCTTCTAAAGCCTTTTCTATTAATTAGAAATTCAAGTTACGCCTTTTAAGAGATTAGAGATGCAAACAGGACACTAGAAACAATTTCTAGTGTTCTTAATTCAAGAGATTGATGGCTAATCTCTTTGAATTGATGAGAGATGAAGAGAAATAGCTGGAGAGGATCAAAGTGGCGTGACATATGAGAGGAGAGGCTGCTGGTTGTGTTTTCTTTTCATAACCCCACTTAAATAGCTAGGTTAACACATTAAACCCTAGCCACATGTCACCTTTTGATTAGCTCTAGGTTTAAGTGACCCAATCACATTGTGCCAAGTGTCAAACCTATATTTAATCTTGATTTTAATAATCTTACATGATTAAAATTATTTGTCAAGCTTATTTGTTATGCCATGTGTCACCATCTCTTGGTGCCACGTGTCTGTCTGCAAAATGACCAAAATGCCCCTGTGTCTTAATTTTGAGTTCTTAACCCAAAATAATTATTTTCTTCTTCTAATTAATTTATATCAAATATAAATTAATTAATTAATCTCTATTAATTAATTTCTCATCAATTAAATTCATATTTAAACACTTTAAATATAATTTTTATTTATACTACACATGGATTAATCTATATTTGGTTTCAAGTCATGCTAGGGACTTTGCAATTTTATTGCAAACCAAATCTATTTAATTAATCAATTAAACTCTTTAATTAATTAATTAAATCATATTTAAATAGGTGATAACTTGTGTATGTGTGTCACTTACTAGGCTCATCACTAATTGGCAATGAGACATGATATCAACTCTTAATATCATCGAACTCTTTCTTACCATAAATGATTTCTCTAAATCATTTTATGAACCTCATAGACCATGGTTAACACCTAGCATAGCATGCCATGGCCCCCCAATTAGTAATAAGATTTACCTTAAATGAACCTATAATCATATGTTACCATGCACTAGAATCTCTACATTACAAAATCCCAACTCAAATTTGGAGTCATGGTTTATGTCAAACTCCATTTGCTATGAATATTATGTTCTCTTTTAATTCCAGTTCTTGATTAAAAGATTTTCTCATCGAAACTCTTTTACGAATAAATCTATCTGTCTGGCAGGAACTTGAAACATCAAGAACAATTAAATGAACATAGGATTTTATCTCTATTTACTTAGAGAGCAGATTCCTTCTTGATCAACACCTACCTCCATATATAACTAGCGGAGCCAACACATGCCCATATACCCATACATAGTACAAGTATGAAAGCGTTATCAAACTCAAACTACCTATATACAAGATAAGCGTGCTATCTCGGTCTAAAGATTATATGCCTTGATATGATTTATGACAAAACATTGACAGAGTAAACTCCATGTGCTTGTCATAAGTGTCAACTAGTTGACCTACTTATCATTTATAAGTGCCTATCATGTTTGTTATATGGCATGAGACTCACCATTCCATCTTATTTATATCTCATATAAATAACTTGGGAACAAACATGAATACAATCTTTACGGATAAGTCATGTCCTTATTATGAAGTATCCTCGATTGTGAACCTATTTATGATACTTTGTGCTAGAAATATTGTCACTCATATTCTTAACAACTTAAGAATAATATTTCTAACAAAATATCAATGGACCTTTTCTATTACACATAAATATATTATGTAAGCGGAAAAGTGGAAATGCCTTTTATTATTAAAAATATGTACAAGATACATACTAAATGATATGCTCTAGGGCATACTACTAACAATCTCCCACTAGCACTAGAGCCATTCATTACAATATCTTAGACCTATCTTCTCAAGATGTCGGTCTAAGCTGAGTGCATGACATAGGCTTAGTGAATGGATCATTTGGATTTTGGTGATGCTATTTTCTGCATGGCTACATCGCCTGCCCAACTATTTCTCGATAATGTGGTAGCGCCTTTCTATGTGTTTGGATTTACGGTGAGACCTTGGTTCCTTAGCTGTATGTTGCTCCATTATTGTCACGATGTAGTGGGCTGGCGACTCAATGGAAGGAACTCTGTAAGTTACATCACGAACTTCTTTATCCAAAGCGACTTCTTTGCGACATCGATGCGACAATATACTCGACCTCGATAGTGGAATCTGCGATCGTGCTCTGTTTGGAACTCTTCCAGTATTGCACCTCCATTACAAATGAACACATATCGGTAGACTTTCTATCATCGATATCGATTGGAAATCGAGAATCGATTATAACCATCAATTGCAAGTCTCCACCTCCATAAATCAAGAATAAATCCTTAGTTCTTCTTAAGTACTTAAGAATATTCTTGTGACTATCGATGTTCCAAACTGGATTGGATTGATACTGCTAGTCAAACTAACGACATATGCGATATCAGGCCTAGTACACAACATTGCATACATTAAACTTCCAATAGCGAAGCATATGGAATCTGGCCATCTTATCTCTTTCTTGGTGTCTTTGGAGACATCTCTTTAGAAAGGTGGATACCATGTCTCCTTGGTAACAATCCTCTCTTGGAATCAAGCATGTTAAACCTCTTTAACACCTTTTCCAAGTATAGACTTTGGGATAAACCAATTATTCTTTTAGCTCTATCTCTATAGATGCGAATCCCAAGAATATAGGTTGCCTCCTAAGTCTTTCATGGAGAATGTATTTGACAACCATACCTTTATAGTCGTCAACATACTGTATCATTACCCATCAACGATTATGTCATCCACATATAAGACAAGGAAAGTGATAGCCTTTGTCACTAACCTTCTTATATACACATGGCTCATCCTCATTTTTGATAAAACCAAAAGATTTAATGGCTTCATCAAAACGGATGTTCCAACTCCTCGAAGCTTGTTTCAACCCATAAATGGATCGCTTTAGCTTGCATACCTTGGAACCATCTTGGGATTCAAATCCCTTAGGTTGTTCCATGAAAATGTTTTCTTCAATGTATCCATTGAGAAAAGCTGTTTTGACATCCATCTGCCAAATCTCATAATCATAGTATGCGCTATTGCTAATAAAATCCTAATTGATTTAAGCATGGCATGAGAAAGTCTCCTCATAGTCTATTCCTTGCCTTTGGCGAAACCCTTTCGCTACTAGCCTTGCCTTATAGGTCTCTACCTTTCCATCAGAACCAATTTTCTTCTTGAAAACCCATTTGTTCCCTATAGGTACAATACCTTTAGGTGGGTCAACAAGATCCCAAACTTGATTCTTATACATGGAATCAATCTCGGATTTCATAGCATCAATCCATTTTGAAGAGTCTATATATGATATAGCTTCTTCATAGGTAAGTGGATCATCTCCATGATCTACTTCTTCATGAGTAGATAACTCTTGTTCTTCTTCATGAAGAAAACCATATCTCAACGGTGGGTGAGATACCACAGTTGTTCTACGAGGAGCAGTGTAGATGTTTCATTAATGGGTATAGGTTGACTAGATGGATCTATATCCATCGATGCATTGGTTGGTCGAATTCTCAATTCTAACTCTATTTGCCTTCCTTTGCCTCCTTCTTGAACAAAGTTGTTCAAGAAATGTAGCATCTCTACTTATCACAACCTTTTGTGAAGTAGGCAAATAAAAATAATATCCAAAACTATCTTTTGGATATCCAATAAATCGACCTTTTTCTGATCTGCTCTCCAATTTATCAGTGTTCAGTTTTTTGATATAAATTTGGATAACCCAATGTAACACCCTAAGTTCGGTAGTGCGTTCTCTTTGCTCAGGTGACGATCTTTGTCAGGACAGCTAGGATGTCTAGAACAGTACTTCAATATGAGTGAGGAGGCATAAAATAATAAAATACAAGAAAAGAAAATACAAGAAAAACCAAGGAAAAATCATAGCAAAGAAATGTAAGAGTAAGTGGTAGGAAACCTAGCGATGGGTGGCCTTGCAGGAGAATCACGGCGTGGACCGTTGACTAGCCGGTTTGCGGGAACCACGGAAAACATTTTAGGACTTAAATAGACCCTTATTGAAGAATAAATATCATTAGAAAGATCAAAGAAAAATTAAATAATTAGTACAAAGAAAAGTGAGAAATCGAAAAAGCAGGACAAAATACGATTATTCTGCAGAAAAATCGGAAAGCCACCCGAGCAGGGCATTATGGTCATTTGACATCCCGAATTGTCTTTTGACCTAAATGTCCATTAAAAATAAATAGTATTACACTTAGAAAATGAAATGAAAAATTAATTTGGTGGTACCTAAAATAAATAGTGGAAATAATGGGTTAAATGTGGATTAATTGAAAAATTAACTTATAAAATGTTTTAATTTTAGTTAGTGGACCACTATAGGATTTATTAAACATGAAATATGGCTGAAGTGGTCCACTAACCACCTGAAATCCCATCTTCCTCAAAACCTCCCCACAGTGCGAATTGATGAACCCTTGAAAACCTCCATTAACGTTTTCTTTGAGCTTGATCCATCCTCCATTTTCAACTCCAAGCTCTTAGGTCCTTTCATGAAAAATGGTCTACACACCACAAGGAAGATATTGATACCAATTTTGGGAAGTTTGGTGAAGGTTTAGCAAGTTACAAATAAAGGTAAGTTTGTATTTTTGAGAAATCCTTTGTTAAAGTTTATGTTCATGTTATGGGTGTTAGTTTGGTGAAGGAAAATTTTGAGTTTGAAGGGTTATTGTTGTTGTCATTTTGGACAGCCATGGTCACGTTTTTGATGAGGAAATTGTGCATATAATTGTTGAGAAATAATGTTGTTCATGGTGAGTTAGTAACCTAGTGATTTAATGCATGTATATATGGTGAATTATGCACTTTGATGGGAATTAGCATATGGTATGGCAATGTGATGTTGATGAGTGATTTGTGGCAGCTTGTGGACACTTGAGAAATGGTGTATATTGAAGGAAGTGTGGGCAGCATATTGACCTAGAAGGATGGATGTTATGTATGTAAATTAATGTTGTAAAGTGTATGTAAAGTTTGTAATGTTTAGGTGTATTTGTAATGGTACTTAGAATTATAATTGTGAATGATATTTGGTGTGTTAAGGGTGATTGGAATCTGCCCAAAATAATGCAAATGTAATGTAGAAAATGTTGTTGGTAATGTGCCAAAACAGTTTGGTAGGGTATGGAAGTGAACCTTGCAAAGGTAAGTGTGTGTTTGAAGTTTGGGTGTGTAATGCATAGTGAGGGCAGTGTATATTTTGGCCTATAACCTTGAATGTGTAACCTCAATTAGTATGAGACCAATTTGAGGTGAAACTAGGCACAAAATGTGCCAACTTTCATTGAGAAACCATGCC
Organism: Hevea brasiliensis; assembly: GCF_030052815.1. Lineage (NCBI taxonomy): Eukaryota > Viridiplantae > Streptophyta > Magnoliopsida > Malpighiales > Euphorbiaceae > Hevea > Hevea brasiliensis. Next base: position 16,695,499 of record NC_079510.1, on the reverse strand, counting down.
AAAATTCTGCTTGCAAGGTGACCTAAAAATTTGACCAATTCGGATTAGATGCAATTAGGACCTGAAAAATGACCAATTGGGCAGCAGTGAGTGTTTAGGCCATAACTCACTCAAACCAGGTCAATTGACCTGAAATTTTGACCAAGAATAGTTAAGACACATACCTACAAGTCTTATGAAGACACCAAAGCCCTGAAATGACCATAAGCAAGTCAAACATCTTGCACAAGTTCTGGTCCAAAAACTGGCCGAACCAGAATTGACCACTTTGACCTAAAATTGACCTAAAATGGTACCATTTGACCAGCAATAGTGTAATGACCATAACTTGGTCTACTTAACTCGGATTGACCTGAAATTTTGCACGCGTGCAATAAGACCTAGATCTACAAGTTTGTAGTTTCATGAGACGAAAACCGAGGAACTAGATCGTCGGTTAGGTCAAACGGTGTTCGAAATCGACAATTTGCATTAAAATGCACTAAGCGAGAAATGACTTTGGTAAAACATACCAAACCTAAAACCCTATCGAGTGTGACATATTAACGACACTAAAACCTAATTTACCTAAAAGCGCATCGAGTCGGTATATTAGGTGATTAAGCGAATAATTGAGTTGATTGCATTATTTACCAAACCCTATCGATAGAGATAGTTTAATTTGATGCTTGAAACACTTCAAATTGTGTTTCTCGATTAACAAGGACTCGACAAAGGAAAGAAATCTTGAGTCAAGACCAGGAGACAAATATCGAGGTTTGTGCACAACAACTGTTTCTTTTGAATTATTTTCAATGGAAATAAATATTGATTATTTGTATATCATTATTTTAAATTGTGGAAATGTGTTTGAGGAATATTTATTGATTGAAAAATATTGTGAATAGTTTGAAACTGTGAAAAATGGTTTGAATGACATTGATGGATACTTATTGATTAAAAGCATTAGAAATGGTTTGAAACCACGGCTATCATGTATATTGATTGTATTCCTCTCTAGCTTGTCTAGTGGGATGAATTGAATTCCCTCTCTGGCTGATGTGTTGAGGTGTGTGGCTGTTGAGGATGAATAGAATGAGTACTCATATTTTTGCTAGCTAGCCATGTTATTCCTCATTAGTCATCGACTTTTGGGATGAATTGAATACCTCATTAGCCATCGGCTTTTGGGATGAATTGAATTATGGATCATGATTAAGCTGTGTGTGATTTATTGATGTGCACTATGAGATTGTGAAATGGATTTAAACTCTCATTGACATATATTGTCTTTTGAATTCAAACCTGATCTGACTTATGGAAAATTATTGTGATATTGAGAAATGGAGTTTAAATTCTTGTTGACAATTATTGTCTTGAATTTAATTATGATTTTAAGTATCCACTATTTACATGACTTATGAATTGTGATTTAAATTGGATTTGGTTAATGTTGTGCACCTGAGACATTGTCTCGTGATAGCTTTATTCTTTATCGCGGTAGAGAGATAGGCAGGCGGACTAAGTGCATATACATCAATGAGGATTTCTGGTATTATGAGTATACGCTTATTTTGCATTTTATCTTGTAATGTATGACCTTTGTATGTACATATTGTATTTGGTTTTGGCGGATTGTAAATTAAATTAAATTGTACTTGAAGTTGTAAATTAATTATGAGTGTTTTGGATTGTAAAAGTTGTATTATATTTCCTTATCTCGGACTTTGAAAAATTCCTATGGAATTGAGTTGATGAATTGTTGTGTTGAGAAATGTATTGAAGTTGAGATTTGGAAAATTATAGAAGTGCTTTACGAGTTTTAGAAGAACTGTTTTATCCAAAATCTGAGATGGCACCTTGCCAAAATTTTCTGAAATTCCAAATAAATCAAATGAGTTAGTTGTTTCACCTCAGTTCACCAAAGTTTTTAACACTGTAAATAGTGCTCACCCTTTGTAAAAGAAGTAAGAAAAGTTTTAAAATCCCTTGTAGTGTATTTAATGGGTTATCGATGAAGCGGAGTTGGTAATTCATTAGGTATACTATGGGATCATGTTATGCCTTCTGAGAGGGTAGGTGTGACATGTTTTAGTAGTATCGAGCAAAGTTTTTAAATTCTGTTTTCACTGTTATTTGAATGTTCTTTCTGCATAGTACAAGCTGCTCAATATCATTGTTTGATACATACGATTACATTCTGAGTATAAATATGCACTAACGAGTGAATATTCTTGTGTTATTGTTCGGAAAGCTAAGATCCTCGCATTGAATATGGAAGAGGGTGATCGTTGATCGATCAGTCTATTGAGGTGAGTGCAAGGGATGCCCAGGCCTACAAAATGTTAGTGGTTGTGACACGGCCCTGCGATCTGCGATTTCTGCTCGATTCGCTCGTGCGGTCATTGCAATATTCCAACAAATGGTGGTAATGCACCTACTCAAGTCCCAATTCGGACACGTGGTACAACCACGATCTCCTCTGAGAGTATGATAAATTGATGAAGTATGGGACTCTGAGTTCAAGGGGACGATAGATCCTCTAGAAGGTGAGCAGTGGTTAGAGAGGATGGATAGGGTGTTCAAGAAACTTCATTGTCTGGAGGAGCTCGGACTTGAATACTCGGTATCCTTACTACAAGAGGATGCTTATGGTGGTGGAAAACCATTCCCCACGATGCAGTAGAACTGCGATCTTGACACAGGAATGACTTCCTCGGGAATTGACGAAATACATCCACGATGCCTATGTAGACCGAAGCGCAAGAATTCTTAAGTTTGAAAGCAGAGGCGGATCGGTGGTGAGTATGAAAGAGAATTTTCCCGCCTTAGCCATTATGCGGTGAGTCTACTCTCTACCGGCGAGGAGAGATGCAAGAGGTTTGGCGGCTTGAAGCCCGATGTCAGTACAAGTGCTCGGCTTCAAACACACTAACTTCTCTGAACTTGTTTCTCAAGCCCTAGAGTTGGAAAGAGTTGAGTTTGAGGCGCTCACGAGAAGAAGAGGTCGGAGAAGAAGAGAAAGAGGAAAATCAGTAGATCGAGTTCGGTGGTCATCTTTGGAAGAGGAAGAACTATGGGGACATGGCGGAGGTGGCAAGAAATCAGGTAGGGAAGACATTCGGGACAGAGACCTCCCTATCAGTCGTGATGCAGAAGTTCCTATCCTCCCGCCAATGTGAAACTTGTGGAAAGAATCATGGTGGAATCTGTTACAAGGCTATTGGAGCTGTTATAGCTGTGGAGGCACGGGACACTTGCCAGGGCTGCACGATGGTCGCGAGTTGGACCACCTCCTACTCTGCGGAAGGTCGATTGAGCCACTGTCACGAAGCTCACAACCACCTAGCGGTAGAGCGGGGTAGAGAGTAACCAGGCAGCCAAGGCACGATAAAACAATCGAGCAAGGCGGTGCTCGATCGAGTCTATGCCATGAGGCAGAGAAGAAAGCGAGACATCGATGTTGTGGTAGTACCTTCTCAACTTTTAACGAGAATGTATTTGTGCTATTTGATCGGGTTCTACCCATTCTTATGTAGTGCTAGCATCATTGATTGCATTCTTTGTTCCATGTACAAAAATGGACTTTGAGGTACTAGTAACAAGTCAGCTAGGAGAGTCGAGGTTAATAGAATGTATAGAGATTGTCCTTTGGTGATCCAAGGACACACTTTCTGTCGATCTCATTGAAATGCCCTTGAGATTATGATATCATCTTGGGCATGGATTGGTTAGCTAGGCATCATGCCATGATTATTGTAGGCGAAGGCAGTCACTTTTGGTCTCCTCGATCTGATGATGTGGTGATACATGGGGAGGCAGCTATTGCCATCAACATCATTTAATTTGCACTAGCGGAAAAATGATCGAGAAAAGGGTGTGAAGCATACTTGGCACATGTGGTAGACACCCAAGTGGGAGTCGGCATTGAAGGACATCCCTACGATACATGACTTTCGGATGTGTTTCTGATGAATTGCGGGATTACCTCGGAAAGAAGTGCGATTTGAAATTAATGTTACGCACAGTGTGGATCCAATCTCCATAACGCCATACGAGAATGGCACCAGTGAGTTGAAGGAGTTGAAGATCTGATTACAAGAATTACTTGAAAAGGGCTTCATCAGCCTAGTGTGTCACCTTAGGGAGCACGGTGTTGTTTGTTAAGAAGAAGGATGGTACTCTCCGCTTATGTATAGACTACGAGCGGTTGAATAGGGTGACAATAAAACGGATATCCATTGCCTCGCATTGATGATACATTCGTCGATTGAAAGAGTGCGGCGATATTCTCCAAAATTGATTTGCGATCTGGTTATCATCGGTTGAAGGTGCAAGCGAGTATTCCAAAAGCGCTTTGAGAACTTCGGTATGGCCACTATGAGTTTCTAGTAATGCCATTCGGGTTGACAAATGCTCAGTTTGCTTTTATGGATCGATGAACACTATCTTGGACCATATCTTGATCAATTTGTGGTGGTGTTTATTGATGACATTTTGATATACTCGAAGTGCGAGGAGCATGATAGACATCTGCGGATTATGCTAGAACTTTAAGGAGAAAGCGGTTATGCGCCAAATTGTCGAAATGTGAATTTTGGTGAAGGAAATCTCCTTTTTGGGACATGTTGTGTCGGTGAAGGATCAAGGTAGATTCGATGGGTAGAAGCTATCCTTAATTGGAAACCGCCGGGAACATCACGAAAGTCGCGATTTTAGGCTTAGCTGGATATTACCGTCGGTTTGTGAAGGGATTTTCTATGTTATCTTCTCCACTGACCAAAATTGCTTGGAAAGATGTAAAATTTGGTGGTGATAAATGTCGTGAGTTTTGATGAGTTGAAGAGGTGCTTAACTAAAGCTCAGTTCTCACTTTACCTACTCGGGTAAAGAATACACGATTTATAGTGATGCTTCTCACAATGGGTTAGGTGTGTCTTGATGCAAGATCGGAATGTCATTGCTTATGCATCACGCCCGGTGAAACCGCATGAGAGGAACTACCCAACACATGATGCAGGTTAGCGGCTATTGTTTTTGCTCTGAAGATGCGGAGACACTATCTGTATGGAGAGAAATGCTACATCTTCACAGATCACAAGAGCTTGAAGTACTTAGGTACCGAAGGAATTGAATTTGAGGCGGAGGAGATGGCTAGAACTCATTAAAGATTATGATTGCTTAATAGACTATCGGCGGGAAAAGCAAATGTGGTGGTGGCGCCTTAGTCGCAAGACTATGGCAAGTCTCGAGTTTCTCCTTTGTCCATGGTATATGAATTGAAAGCCTGACATGCGGTTTAGAGGTTGATGATGAGGAATGACGGTAGTTGCATGGCATATACGGCCGGTGTTGATTGATCGGTCGAGAATGGTGCGCAGTGTGATGAAAAATATCGGAAGGCTTTGAAAGAAGTTGTGCGGGGCAAGAAACTGAATTCTCTGTGAGAGATGATGGTTTATTGCTACATCGAAGCGATGTGCATTCCTAGTGATGTGGAATTGAGACAAACCATTTTGAAGGAAGCACATGAGTCTCCATTTGCTATGCACCACTGGTGGAACTAAAATGTCTGAGAAATTTGAAAGAGCATTCTTGGTGGATGGGCATGAAAAGAGATATAGTGGTCGTTTCCAAATGCCTAACAGCCGGCAAGTAAAGCGAACATCAAGTTCGGTGGTTTATTACATCCTTTGTCGATGCAGTGGAAATAGGAGCGAATAACTATGGATTTTGTTCTGAGGACTTCCAAGGACACGAGTAGTCATGATGCGGTATGGGTTATAGTTGTGATTGACTAAGTGCTCACTTTTTGCGATTCGGATGGACTATAGCACGGAAAGATTGGCGGATTGTACATATATGAGATTGTAAAATTGCATGGAGTGCAGTATCAATTGTGTCAGCGAGAGATCCTAGGTTCACTTCTAGATGCAGGGTAGTCTTGAGAGCCCTAGGAACTAGATTGAACTTGACCTGACATTCCACCTGCAGACGGATGGCGATGCGAGAGGGTTATTCGGATATTGGAGGATATGCTACGGGCTTGTGTGATTGAATTTGAAGGTAGTTGGGATACACACTTGCCTTTGATTGAGTTTGCTTATAACATGACTACCAATCAAGCATAGGGATGCCTCCATATGAAGCTTTGTATGGCGAAAGTGTAGAACTCCCTTATGTTGGGATGAAGTAGGTGAAAGGAAGATGATTGGGCGGAAGATTGTCCAGTGACGGAGGAAAGATCAGTTGATTAGAGATAGACTCAAAGTGCATCGGGCCTTAAAAGTCCTATGTTGATACGAAAAGAAGAGATATTGAGTATGCGATGGGTGATAAGGTATTTCTCAAAGTTTCTCCTTGGAAGAGGATTATGAGATTTAGCGAGAAAGGGAAAGCGAGTCCTCGTTTCATCGGACCATATGAAGTTACGGAAAGAGTGGGTCCCTTGGCATACTAGTTGGCATTACCTCGAGCTAGCAAGGATACAGTGTCTTCCATGTGTCCATGTTAAGGAGAGTGCAGTCAGACCCATCTCATGTACTATCGTTGAAGAGATTGAAGTAAATCGGACCTCTCATATGAGGAAGAACCCATAAAAATTACGGCTTATGAGGTGAAGCAGTGAGAACAAGCAGATACACTGGTTAAAGTCTTTGTGGAACCATCATTCGGGCGAGGAAGCAACAGGAGCGTGAAGAGGATATGAGAGGCGGTACCCACTCTTGAGAGACTAATGCAGGTAAAATTTGAGGCGAAATTTATTTAAGAGGAGAATTGTAACACCTAAGTTCGGTAGTGCGTTCTCTTTGCTCGGTGACGATCTTTGTCAGGACGACTAGGATGTCTAGAACCGTACTTCAATATGAGTGAGGAGGCATAAAATAATAAAATACAAGAAAAGAAAATACAAGAAAAACCAAGGAAAAATCATAGCAAAGAAATGTAACAGAGTAAGTGGTAGGAAACCTAGCGATGGGTGGCCTTCAGGGAGGTCACGGCGTGGACCGTTGACTAATACAATTTGCGGGGAACCACGGAAAACATTTTAGGACTTAAATAGACCCTTATTGAAGAATAAATATCATTAGAAAGATCAAAGAAAAATTAAATAATTAGTACAAAGAAAAGTGAGAAATCGAAAAGCAGGACAAAATACGATTATTCAGAAAAATCGGAAAGCCACGAGCAGGGCATTATGGTCATTTGACATCCCGAATTGTCTTTTGACCTAAATGTCCATTAAAAATAAATAGTATTACACTTAGAAAATGAAATGAAAAATTAATTTGGTGGTACCTAAAATAAATAGTGGAAATAATGGGTTAAATGTGGATTAATTGAAAAATTAACTTATAAAATGTTTTAATTTTAGTTAGTGGACCACTATAGGATTTATTAAACATGAAATATGGCTGAAGTGGTCCACTAACCACCTGAAATCCCATCTTCCTCAAAACCTCCCAACATTGCCGAATTGATGAACCCTTGAAAACCTCCATTAACGTTTTCTTTGAGCTTGATCCATCCTCCATTTTCAACTCCAAGCTCTTAGGTCCTTTCATGAAAAATGGTCTACACACCACAAGGAAGATATTGATACCAATTTTGGGAAGTTTGGTGAAGGTTTAGCAAGTTACAAATAAAGGTAAGTTTGTATTTTTGAGAAATCCTTTGTTAAAGTTTATGTTCATGTTATGGGTGTTAGTTTGGTGAAGGAAAATTTTGAGTTTGAAGGGTTATTGTTGTTGTCATTTTGGACAGCCATGGTCACGTTTTTGATGAGGAAATTGTGCATATAATTGTTGAGAAATAATGTTGTTCATGGTGAGTTAGTAACCTAGTGATTTAATGCATGTATATATGGTGAATTATGCACTTTGATGGGAATTAGCATATGGTATGGCAATGTGATGTTGATGAGTGATTTGTGGCAGCTTGTGGACACTTGAGAAATGGTGTATATTGAAGGAAGTGTGGGCAGCATATTGACCTAGAAGGATGGATGTTATGTATGTAAATTAATGTTGTAAAGTGTATGTAAAGTTTGTAATGTTTAGGTGTATTTGTAATGGTACTTAGAATTATAATTGTGAATGATATTTGGTGTGTTAAGGGTGATTGGAATCTGCCCAAAATAATGCAAATGTAATGTAGAAAATGTTGTTGGTAATGTGCCAAAACAGTTTGGTAGGGTATGGAAGTGAACCTTGCAAAGGTAAGTGTGTGTTTGAAGTTTGGGTGTGTAATGCATAGTGAGGGCAGTGTATATTTTGGCCTATAACCTTGAATGTGTAACCTCAATTAGTATGAGACCAATTTGAGGTGAAACTAGGCACAAAATGTGCCAACTTTCATTGAGAAACCATGCCAAAATTCTGCTTGCAAGGTGACCTAAAAATTTGACCAATTCGGATTAGATGCAATTAGGACCTGAAAAATGACCAATTGGGCAGCAGTGAGTGTTTAGGCCATAACTCACTCAAACCAGGTCCAATTGACCTGAAAGTTTGACCAAGCATAGTTAAGACCCATACCTACAAGTCTTATGAAGACACCAAAGCCCAGAAATGACCATAAGCAAGTCAAACAACTTGCACAAGTTCAGGTCAAAAACTGGCCGAACCAGAATTGACCACTTTGACCTAAAATTGACCTAAAATGGTACCATTTGACCAGCAATAGTGTAATGACCATAACTTGGTCTACTTAACTCGGATTGACCTGAAATTTTGCACCGCGTGCAATAAGACCTAGATCTACAAGTTTGTAGTTTCGAGACCGAAAACCGAGGGAACTAGATCGTCGGTTAGGTCAAACGGTGTTCGGAATCGACAATTTGCATTAAAATGCACTAAGCGAGAAATGACTTTGGTAAAACATACCAAACCTAAAACCCTATCGAGTGTGACATATTAACGACACTAAAACCTAATTTACCTAAAAGCATCGAGTCGGTATATTAGGTGATTAAGCGAATAATTGAGTTGATGCATTATTTACCAAACTCTATCGATAGAGATAGTTTAATTTGATCTTGAAACACTTCAAATTGTGTTTCTCGATTAACAAGGACTCGACAAAGGGAAAGAAATCTTGAGTCAAGACCGGAGACAAATATCGAGGTTTGTGCACAACAAGCTGTTTCTTTTGAATTATTTTCAATGGAAATAAATATTGATTATTTGTATATCATTATTTTAAATTGTGGAAATGTGTTTGAGGAATATTTATTGATTGAAAAATATTGTGAATAGTTTGAAAGCTGTGAAAAATGGTTTGAATGACATTGATGGATACTTATTGATTAAAAGCATTAGAAATGGTTTGAAACCACGGCTATCATGTATATTGATTGTATTCCTCTCTAGCTTGTCTAGTGGGATGAATTGAATTCCCTCTCTGCTGAAGTGTTGAGGTGTGTGCTGTTGAGGATGAATAGAATGAGTACTCATATTTTTGCTAGCTAGCCATGTTATTCCTCATTAGTCATCGACTTTTGGGATGAATTGAATACCTCATTAGCCATCGGCTTTTGGGATGAATTGAATTATGGATCATGATTAAGTGTGTGTGATTTATTGATGTGCACTATGAGATTGTGAAATGGATTTAAACTCTCATTGACATATATTGTCTTTTGAATTCAAACTGATCGACTTATGGAAAATTATTGTGATATTGAGAAATGGAGTTTAAATTCTTGTTGACAATTATTGTCTTGAATTTAATTATGATTTTAAGTATCCACTATTTACATGACTTATGAATTGTGATTTAAATTGGATTTGGTTAATGTTGTGCACCTTTGAGACATTGTCTCGTGATAGCTTTATTCTTTATCGCGGTAGAGAGATAGGCAGGCGTGACTAATTTGCATATACATCCAGTGAGGATTTCTGGTATTATGAGTATACGGTATTTTGCATTTTATCTTGTAATGTATGACCTTTGTATGTACATATTGTATTTGGTTTTGGCGATTGTAAATTAAATTAAATTGTACTTGAAGTTGTAAATTAATTATGAGTGTTTTGGATTGTAAAAGTTGTATTATATTTCCTTATCTCGGACTTTGAAAAATTTCTATGGAATTGAGTTGATGAATTGTTGTGTTGAGAAATGTATTGAAGTTGAGATTTGGAAAATTATAGAAGTGCTTTTCTGAGTTTTACGAAGAAGCTGTTTTATCCAAAATACGGATGGCACCTTGCCAAAATTTTCTGAAATTCCAAATAAATCAAATGAGTTAGTTGTTTCACCTCAGTTCACCAAAGTTTTTAACACTGTAAATAGTGCTCACCCTGTAAAAGAAGTAAGAAAAGTTTTTAAAATCCCTTGTAGTGTATTTAATGGGTTATCGATGAAGCGGAGTTGGTAATTCATTAGGTATACTACGGGATCATGTTATGCCTTCTGAGAGGGTAGGTGTGACACCCCAAATCTTAACATGCTTAAGACTTGGTTTTCTTCCATGCCATATCTCATAAGGTGTGGAAGAAGCGATTTTGATGGAATCCTATTCAGAATATATAAAGTGATTCTAATGCAAATCCCCAAAGGAGATTGGCATATCGGTATAGCTCATCATACTACGTACCATATCCAATAAGTGCGATTTCTCCTTCGGATACACCATTAATTTGTGGCGTTCTGGAGAGTCGGTGAGAAACAATGCCATGCTCTCTCAAGTATTCATCAAATTCGGTACTCAAATATTCACCTCCACGATCGATCGAAGAGCTTTAATATTTTTTCTGTTTGATTTTCTACTTGATTTAAATTCTTTGAACTTTTCAAAGGATTCATGTTTGTATTTCATCAAATACAAATACCCAAACCTTGATTTATCATCGATAAAGGTAATAAAATAATGAAAGCCCCCTCTAGCCATTTCTTTAAGCGGACCACATACATCACTATGTATTAGTTTCAAAATATTTTGACTCTTAGCCCTTGTCCAACAAAGGGTGATCTAGTCATTTGCCTTGAAGGCAAGATTCACAAGTTGGAGTAGGCTCGAGCCCAATGAGGATAGAATCCCCATTTTCTCCAATTTTGCAATCCTATCTTACGCAACATGACATAACCTTAAGTGCCAAATATATTTTGAACTTGAGTTGGTTTTCACCATGGCATTGTATTCTTTTAGATCACTTGCATTCATTTTGTGTTTGTCATTATTATCCAAATAATAAAGACCATCATTCATATAACCGAACCAACATATTTATTTCCAAAATAAATATTGCAAACATCATCTGTGATTGAAATTCATAGCCATTTCTAGTCAAACTAGATATAGAAATGATGTTCTTAAAAGCATCAGTACATATAAAATATTATCCAAACACAAAACATGTCCAAACATGTAAAAGATTTAGATCCTATGGCTAAAGCTTCAGTTGAGCCATTGCCAATCAGGACTCTAATATCTTGAGAATGCAGGCACACTCTTGTTTGCTAGTTCACGCATATCATTAGAAATGTGAGCGGCACTTGATATCTAAAACCCAAGCTGTAGATGAACTATAAGTATCATCGAATCTAAATAACAAGATATGGACATACCTTAGAAGGTGTATCCTTCTTGTCCTTGAGAAGCAAGATACTGCAGGCGGTTCCTTTTCAGTGCCCATCCTTTTGGCGGTGGAAACACTTTCCTTTGCCTTCATCGACTTTAGTCTTCCTTTTCTGTTTAGCTATTTTCTTGGAAGGACCGAGAATCGAGGTTTCTTTTTCTTATTGCCTTTCTTCTTGTTGGACTTTCCAGTGAGAAGAAGATGCAACAAAGCTACCTCTTTTCCTTTATTGCACAGCATATTCTTTTGGGCAATAACCAGCATGTTGAGTAATTTAGCTAAGGTGCATTCTGTTTAGTCATATGGAAATTTGTCACAAAATTCCCAAAAGACTCGAGGAAGGGTGAAGGATCAAATCCGTTTGTAGTTGGAAATCCATGTTGAAGTCAAGATGTTCCAAGCTGCTCAATCAGCGAATCATCTTGTGGACATGATCCCCAACATTACATCCCTCGGACATCCTCATACGGAATAAGCATTTAGATATCTCATACCTAGCATTCTGCTTGTGCTCACCATACAACTCTTGTAGGTGAAGGAGGATCTCACTAGCACTCTGCATGTTCTCATGTTGTACGTAACTCATTACTCATGGAAGCAAGCATGTAACACTTAGCTCTCATATCAAGCTCCTTCCACTTGTCCAAAGTATCATGTTCCTCTTGTGTGGCCTCTGGAGGTAAGGGACCAGGAACATATGAATATATAACATATACTATATGTTAAAGGTTGAGACAAGTTTCAAATTTCTTAGCCAATCAGACAGATTAGGTCTGTCAACTGTTGTTGTGATCAAGTATGCTTGCAAGGATATTGGATGGTGGTGGTTGTTTTGTGCTCATTTTTATCGAGAAAATTAAGCTGAGAAAATAACAGATTAATTAGTAAATGTATCATGTAATTAACCAAAATGATTATGGTCTTTTAATCAAATTGGTCCTACCACTAAATTAGCGAATCCTACACTTCCAAAGTAGAAAACGGAAATCCTAGTTGGATGGATTTCTAGTGGGTGATTGAATTCTTATAATTCTATTGATCATCCTCAGGTACATCCATTATTGGAATTACAATAAACTATAAGTGAGCAACTCCTTGCCCATCACATCTCATGTGAGGTTCAATCCTTTTACTAGCCCCTAATGCTCAAAATCTCAGGTACATCCAATATTGACTTATCTTGCATTAGTTAAGTTGATCCCATTGAGCCAGTAATTATGCAAATAATTTTAATGTCCTCAGGTACATCCAATATTGGCCACCAAACCATTTACATATTTACAACATCTCATGCTTAACAATTATTCTTAAGAAAATCTCTTAAATTAATTGCATCTCATGCAACTATTTAAAATTTCTTAAAATAATTGCCCCAATGGAGGGCTTATGTTATAATTACTTTAATTATAGCATTTCCAACTTAATCATTTGTTTGGATGATTTTATAGCCATCCTAATTACTATTAAGGTCTCACTTTGCACATTATCCATTTAGCATGCATATATCATATAATTGCATACATTCCCATACATCTCATGCATTCATGGATAAGCAGTAAATATGGTATGATCATGGACTTTGTCACACCCTACCCCTCTGTAAGGCATAATATGATCCCGTAGTATACCTAATGAATTACCAACTCCGTCTACTGATAATCCATTAAATACACTACAAGGGATTTTAAAAACTTTTCTTACTTCTTTTACAGTGGTGAGCACTATTTACAGGTGTGAAAGACTTTGGTGAACTAAAGTGAAACAACTAACTCATTTGATTTATTTGGAGTATCTGTAAAAATTTTGGCAAGGTGCGATTTGTATTTTGGACAAAACAGTTCTTCAGAAAACCTGTAAAAAGCACTTCAATATATTTTCAAATCTCAACTCCAACATTTTTATCAACACAACACATTTCTCAAGTCAATTCCATAGAAATTTTTCAAAGTCTGAGATAAGGAAATATAATACAAGTTTTACAAGTCAAATAACTCATAATAAATTTACAACTTCAAGGTACAATTTGAATTTACAACTGCTCAAAACCAAAAACAAAATGTACATACAGTGTCATACATTCTGATTACAAAATGCAAAATATTGGTATACTCATTATACGGGTAATCCCTCCTTTGGATGTATTAGCGGCCTAGTCTGCACATACTGTCATCTCTCTACTGCGGCGGCAATAAAAGCTATCATTTGAGACAATGTCTCAGTGGTGCACAACATTAACCAAATACAATTTTAATTCACAATTCATAAATCATATCAATAGTGGATACTTAAAATCATAGTTAAATTCAAGACAATGAATGTCATAAGGAATTTAAACTCCAATTCACAAATTATCAAAATTCATAATAACACAATTTAGTCAAATAGTTTAAGGATACCGTATTGCCAATTCATGCACAATTTGATCAAATAACTGAATAATACCTTTTTGCAAATCAATAACACAATTCGATCAAATAACTGAATAATATCGTTTTGCAAATCAATAACACAATTAAATAAAATAAGCGAATAATATCGTTTTGCAAATCAATAACACAATTGATCAAATAAGCTGAATAATATCGTTTTGCAAATCAATAACACAATTGATCAAATAAGCTGAATAATATCTTTTTGCAAATCAATAACACAATTGATCAAATAACTGAATAATATCGTTTTGCAAATCAATAACACAATTGATCAAATAACTGAATAATATCATTTTGCAAATCAATAACACAATTGATCAAATAACTGAACAATATCATTTTGCAAATCAATAACACAATTGATCAAATAACTGAACAATACAATGTTGCCAATCAATAACACAATTTAGGTCATGACACAAATTTTTCCATATATGCCGTGTTGTACACCACGACAAGACATACTCACCCCAATAATCGAAAAAAATGAGGGAGGAAGCTAGCTATCTAATGAGAACTCATCCATACTCACCTCGGTGGGAAGTCAAAGAGGGAGGAACATAATCATACTCACCCGGACTAATAAGTCAAAGAGGGAGGAATAATCACACTCACCCCATTAATGGAGGAGGAACATATTATCGATGTCATGCCAATTGTGAGTCAAAACAATTCCAAACATTTTATTCAAATGATCCGTAAGAATCCAATAAATTTCCAAAGTTATAATTTCATTCACAAAATGGCAACACAATTCGTAATTCACTTCAATTTCCACAAAAACCATTTACAGTGATTTTCAATCAATAAGTATCCATCAAATACCATTCAAACAATTTTTCACAGTTTCAAACCATTCACAATGTTTTTCAATCAATAAGTGTCCACCAAACACATTTCCACAATTTAAAACAATGATATGCAAATAGTCAATATTTATTTCCATTGAAAATAATTCAAAAGAAACAGTTGTTGTGCACAAACCTCTGATATTTGTCTCCTGATCTTGACTCAGTATTTCTTTCCCTTTTGCTGAGTCCTTGCTAACTGAGAAACACAATTTTGAAGTGTTTCAGTGCTAAATTAATTTGCCTCTAACGATAATGTTCGATAAATAATTCACTGAATACCTTTATTTGCTTAATCACCCAATATACCGACCCTCGATGTTTTCTAGGTAAATTAGGTTTTAGTGTCCTTTACATGTCACATTCAATAGGGTTTTAGGTTTGGTACGTTTTACCAAAGTCATTTCCTTGCTTAGTGCATTTTAATGCAAATTGCTGGATTCCGGGACACTGGTTTGACCTAGCCGGACGACCTAATTCCCTCAGTTTTCGGGTTTTGGTCAAAACTACAAACTTGTAGATCTAGGTCTTATTGCATGCGGGGCAAAATTTCAGGTCAATCCGAGTTAAGTAGACCAAGTTATGGTCATTATACTATTGCTGGTCAAATGGTACCATTTTAGGTCAATTTGGTCAACTCTGGTTCGGCCAGTTTTTGGACCCGAACTTGTGCAAGCTTTTTGACTTGCTTCTGGTCATTTCTGGGTTTTGGTGTCTTCATAAGACTTGTAGGTATGGGTCTTAACTATTCATGGTTAAAATTTCAGGTCAATTTGACCTGTTTTGAGTGAGTTATGGCCTAAATACTCACTGCTGCCCAAATGGTCAGTTTTTAGGTCTCAAGTGTACCTAATCCGAATTGGTCATTTTTCACATCACCTTGCAAGCAGAATTTTGGTATGATTTCTCAATGAAAGTTGGCACATTTTGTGCCTAGTTTCACCTCAAATTGGTCTCATACCAATTGAGGTTACACATTTCAGGTTATGGGCTAAAATGTACACTGCCCTCAATATGCATTTCACACCCCACTTCAAACACACATATACCTTGCAATTTGGTTCACTTCCCTACCAATCTGTTTTGGTACATTAACCACAGTATAATCTACTTTACATTAACATTATTTTGGGCAGATTACCATTACTCTCAACACACCAAATATAATTCACATTTACAATATCTCAATACCATTACATACACACCTAAACACCACTAATTCTCACATACACTTTACACAATAATTTCATACACATAACCTTCATTCCTTAATGCCACAATTCTGCCAACACTCCCATGAATATACACATTTATTCAAGTGTCCCCAAGGCTGCCGAAATTTGTCCTTCAACATCAAAGTGCCCTACAATTTACCAATTCCCATCCAAGTGCATAAATCACCATATATATTTGAAATAATTCATTAGGATATTAAACCACCATGATCAACATTATTCCTCATCAATTATATGCATAATAATTCATCAAATGCATGACCCCATGGCTGTCCAAAATGGCTATTTCAATAACTAGTTAAACTCTAAAATTTCCTTCACAAAACTAACACCCATAACATGCACACAAAATTTAACAAAGGAATTCTCAAAAATGCAAACTTACCTTTAATTGTAACTTGCTAAACCTTCACCAAACTTCTCAAAATTGGTATCAATATCTTCCTTGTGATGTGTAGACTAACTTTGATGAAGGAACTTAGGAAGAAATTGGCTTGGAAGTGGATGGGTGGAGCTTGAACATGGGGCGTCAATGGTGGAATTTGGGAGGTGGTTTCATTCGGCCAAGAAGAAAATCAATGAAGAAGAAGATGAAATGGACATGCACTTGTCCACTTAAAGAATTTATATACCCCTCCCTAGTGCTCCACTAACTTAGGTTTTTTAATTATTATAATTAAACTTTCCATTATCCCATTTTATATCCCTTTATGTTTTTAATTATACTACCCATGAAATTGCATTATTTTATGGCATTTTCAAAATTTAATCCTATGTATTTTTAAATGACATTTATGTCAAAAGTTAAATCGGAGTGTGAATAGACCCTAATGACCCTATGTGGGTTGTACTCTGATTTTTAGTAACACCGATTTTTGTCCGTTTTTCGATTTCTCACTTTTCTAAGTACTAACTAATTAATTATTCATTAATCTTTAAAATGAGATTAATTATTCAATAAAGTTCTATTTATGTCCTAAAATGTTTTTAAGGGTTCCCATGATCCGAGAGCGATCAACGGTCCTGCAGTGACTTCGGTCTGATCACCATCGTTAGTTTTCGGCTAAGCTTAACTTGATCACATTTCTTTGCTATTATTTTTCCTTTATTTTTCTTGTATTTTCTTTTCTTGTATTTCATTATTTTATGTCTCCTCCCTCATATCAAGGTGTGGTTCTAGGCATCCTAGCTGTCCGGACAACACTGGTCACGGAGGCTTGATGAGCACTCTAGAACTTTGGGGTGTTACAATTCTCTCCCCCTTAAAATAAATTTCGTCTCGAAATTTTTACCCAGTAGCCATCTTACAATAGTCATACGTTTATTTCTCCTTTCTATATGATCGTAAGACTTTTAACAATCTAATACAATGTTTAATTTGTTTGGATAACACCAATCTCCTCTTACTATTATGCTGTCTAATATTTTGGTTCACGTTGCTCCTTGAATGACCCTTGAGGTCATGTTAGAATCATTCATCAGTCATTGGTCCTCTGACCATTCTAGTCCATAGTCTTCCTCACATTTGTAATATTTCTTTGTTACACATGAATCAAGCTATTCAATTCTCTACTTTCATAACTCTTTTTATCTGTCAATATTCTATAACTTACTTCCTTTTGTACTGAACTATAACCTTTTGATATTTTAACTTTTGAGTTTTAGATCCTAAGTAGGATTTTCAAACTTATTTCTAACAATTAAATTCTGTCATGGCATAACTATACCAAAACAGATGCCGTTGGCAACTATTCTTATCTAGGTGTACTATCGGGTGATGCGTAGCTCTACACAATAATCTCAAGTCGATCATGTCTGCGACTACGGTATAAACATCAAGAACATTGCATAGTTACTACGATACATCCCAATAGATCAAACTTTGTTATCTTTTATTCTTTTTGAATTCACTGATATTCGAATCTCATTCTGATTACAATATCCATTAACAATTACTAACAGTAACATCTCTGCCTTCATCTAGAGCAATTCTATTTACGTAACTTACTTTTCGTCCTCTTGCCTTACATTAAGTAGGCTCGCCAATTAGCTTTATAATTTATAGTGTGTCAGGAAATACTTTTCATTGATAAACTCTTCCTAAACTAATTTCACTTATTATCACAATCCTTATCCTAAAGGGCTAATCACTAATGCATCAAAATTTATTTCCCTGACCTCCTGTCCTAGCGGACTTGTTACTAGCACCCCAAAGTCCATTTTTGTACATGGAGCGACAATGCAATCAATGATGCTAGCACTCACATAAAAATGGGTAGAACCGGATCAAATAACACAAGAATATTCACTCTCATTAGTGCATATTTATCTTTGTAATGTCTTGTATGTATCAAACAATGATATTGAGCGGTTGTACTATGCGAGAAAGAACATTCAAATAACAGTGAAAGCAATTTAGAAACTTTGCTCGATACCACTAAAACATGTCACACCTACCCCTCTGTAAGGCATAACATGATCCGTAGTATACCTAATGAATTACCAACTCCGTCTCGATAATCCATTAAATACACTACAAGGGATTTTAAAAACTTTTCTTACTTCTTTTCTGATGGTGAGCACTATTTACAGTGTGAAAGACTTTGGTGAACTAAAGTGAAACAACTAACTCATTTGATTTATTTGGAGTATCTGTAAAAATTTTGGCAAGGTGCGATTTGTATTTTGGACAAAGCAGTTCTTGAAAAAACTGTAAAAGCACTTCAATATATTTTCAAATCTCAACTCCAACATTTTTATCAACACAACACATTTCTCAAGTCAATTCCATAGAAATTTTTCAAAGTCGAGATAAGGAAATATAATACAAGTTTTACAAGTCAAATAACTCATAATAAATTTACAACTTAAAGGTACAATTAGAATTTACAAATGCTCAAAAACAAAAACAAAATGTACATACGATGTCATACATTCTGTACAAAATGCAAAATATTGGTATACTCATTATACGGGTAATCCCTCCTTTGGATGTATTAGCGGCCTAGTCTGCACATACTGCGTCTCTCTACTGCGGCAATAAAAGCTATCATTTGAGACAATGTCTCAGTGGTGCACAACATTAACCAAATACAATTTTAATTCACAATTCATAAATCATATCAATAGTGGATACTTAAAATCATAGTTAAATTCAAGACAATGAATGTCATAAGGAATTTAAACTCCAATTCACAAATTATCAAAATTCATAATAACACAATTTAGTCAAATAGTTTAAGGATACCGTATTGCCAATTCATGCACAATTTGATCAAATAACTGAATAATACCTTTTTGCAAATCAATAACACAATTCGATCAAATAACTGAATAATATCGTTTTGCAAATCAATAACACAATTCAATCAAATAACTGAATAATATCGTTTTGCAAATCAATAACACAATTGATCAAATAACTGAATAATATCGTTTTGCAAATCAATAACACAATTGATCAAATAACTGAATAATATCGTTTTGCAAATCAATAACACAATTGATCAAATAACTGAATAATATCGTTTTGCAAATCAATAACACAATTGATCAAATAACTGAATAATATCATTTTGCAAATCAATAACACAATTGATCAAATAACTGAACAATATCATTTTGCAAATCAATAACACAATTGATCAAATAACTGAACAATACAATGTTGCCAATCAATAACACAATTTAGGTCATGACACAAATTTTTCCATATATGCCGTGTTGTACACCACGACAAGACATACTCACCCCAATAATCGAAATCAATGAGGGAGGAAGCTAGCTATCTAATGAGAACTCATCCATACTCACCTCAGACTGGGAAGTCAAAGAGGGAGGAACATAATCATACTCACCCCAGACTAATAAGTCAAAGAGGGAGGAATAATCACACTCACCCCATTAATGGAGGAGGAACATATTATCAGTGTCATGCCAATTGTGAGTCAAAACAATTCCAAACATTTTATTCAAATGATCCGTAAGAATCCAATAAATTTCCAAAGTTATAATTTCATTCACAAAATGGCAACACAATTCGTAATTCACTTCAATTTCCACAAAAACCATTTCTGATTGCTTTTCAATCAATAAGTATCCATCAAATACCATTCAAACAATTTTCACGATTTCAAACCATTCACAATGTTTTTCAATCAATAAGTGTCCACCAAACACATTTCCACAATTTAAAACAATGATATGCAAATAGTCAATATTTATTTCCATTGAAAATAATTCAAAAGAAACAGTTGTTGTGCACAAACCTCTGATATTTGTCTCCTGATCTTGACTCAGTATTTCTTTCCCTTTTGCTGAGTCCTTGCTAACTGAGAAACACAATTTTGAAGTGTTTCAGTGCTAAATTAATTTGCCTCTAACGATAATGTTCGATAAATAATTCACTGAATACCTTTATTTGCTTAATCACCCAATATACCGACCCTCGATGTTTTCTAGGTAAATTAGGTTTTAGTGTCCTTTACATGTCACATTCAATAGGGTTTTAGGTTTGGTACGTTTTACCAAAGTCATTTCCTTGCTTAGTGCATTTTAATGCAAATTGCTGGATTCCGGGACACTGGTTTGACCTAGCCGGACGACCTAATTCCCTCAGTTTTCGGGTTTTGGTCAAAACTACAAACTTGTAGATCTAGGTCTTATTGCATGCGGGGCAAAATTTCAGGTCAATCCGAGTTAAGTAGACCAAGTTATGGTCATTATACTATTGCTGGTCAAATGGTACCATTTTAGGTCAATTTGGTCAACTCTGGTTCGGCCAGTTTTTGGACCCGAACTTGTGCAAGCTTTTTGACTTGCTTCTGGTCATTTCTGGGTTTTGGTGTCTTCATAAGACTTGTAGGTATGGGTCTTAACTATTCATGGTTAAAATTTCAGGTCAATTTGACCTGTTTTGAGTGAGTTATGGCCTAAATACTCACTGCTGCCCAAATGGTCAGTTTTTAGGTCTCAAGTGTACCTAATCCGAATTGGTCATTTTTCACATCACCTTGCAAGCAGAATTTTGGTATGATTTCTCAATGAAAGTTGGCACATTTTGTGCCTAGTTTCACCTCAAATTGGTCTCATACCAATTGAGGTTACACATTTCAGGTTATGGGCTAAAATGTACACTGCCCTCAATATGCATTTCACACCCCACTTCAAACACACATATACCTTGCAATTTGGTTCACTTCCCTACCAATCTGTTTTGGTACATTAACCACAGTATAATCTACTTTACATTAACATTATTTTGGGCAGATTACCATTACTCTCAACACACCAAATATAATTCACATTTACAATATCTCAATACCATTACATACACACCTAAACACCACTAATTCTCACATACACTTTACACAATAATTTCATACACATAACCTTCATTCCTTAATGCCACAATTCTGCCAACACTCCCATGAATATACACATTTATTCAAGTGTCCCCAAGGCTGCCGAAATTTGTCCTTCAACATCAAAGTGCCCTACAATTTACCAATTCCCATCCAAGTGCATAAATCACCATATATATTTGAAATAATTCATTAGGATATTAAACCACCATGATCAACATTATTCCTCATCAATTATATGCATAATAATTCATCAAATGCATGACCCCATGGCTGTCCAAAATGGCTATTTCAATAACTAGTTAAACTCTAAAATTTCCTTCACAAAACTAACACCCATAACATGCACACAAAATTTAACAAAGGAATTCTCAAAAATGCAAACTTACCTTTAATTGTAACTTGCTAAACCTTCACCAAACTTCTCAAAATTGGTATCAATATCTTCCTTGTGATGTGTAGACTAACTTTGATGAAGGAACTTAGGAAGAAATTGGCTTGGAAGTGGATGGGTGGAGCTTGAACATGGGCGTCAATGGTGGAATTTGGGAGGTGGTTTCATTCGTCCAAGAAGAAAATCAATGAAGAAGAAGATGAAATGGACGTGCACTTGTCCACTTAAAGAATTTATATACCCCTCCCTAGTGCTCCACTAACTTAGGTTTTTTAATTATTATAATTAAACTTTCCATTATCCCATTTTATATCCCTTTATGTTTTTAATTATACTACCCATGAAATTTCATTTTTTATGGCATTTTCAAAATTTAATACTATTTATTTTTAAAGGACATTTAGGTCAAAAGTTAACTTCAGTGTGAATTGACCAAAATGCCCCTATTTGGGTTGTACTCCTGATTTTTCGGTAACACCGATTTTTGTCCGTTTTTTGATTTCTCACTTTTCTTTGTACTAATTATTTAATTTTTCTTTAATCTTTCTAATGAGATTAATTCTTCCATAAGGTTCTATTTATGTCCTAAAATGTTTTTCCAGGGTTCCCATGATCGAGGCGATCAACGGTCCACGCAGTGACTTCCGGTGCAGTCACCATCGCTAGTTTTCCGCTCGCTTAACTTGATCACATTTCTTTGCTATTATTTTTCCTTTATTTTCTTGTATTTTCTTTTCTTGTATTTCATTATTTTATGTCTCCTCCCTCATATCAAGGTGTGGTTCTAGGCATCCTATTTGTCAGGACAACACCGGTCAGGGCTGATGAGAACGCACTACCGAACTTTGGGGTGTTACAGACTTTCTAAGGGATTCAATTCTGAGCCACCAAGAATTGAATCAGGGCATTCCTAGGTGCATTTCATTCATTCATTTTACAAGAGTTGCTGAAGGAGTACATAATCAACACTTGATATTGAATTCCTCCCACTGGTCCCACCAATGCTCTTGACCTCCTTGAACTTCTTGCAATCCAATATTACATAGTAATCCTTGGCATACCAAGGCGAATTTACAAGAACTTAAATAAATGAAATTACAACCCAAAAATATTACAAACTTAATAATACATGCCCAAAATAAATTAAAATAAATTAATTAATTTACAATCCCAAAGAAACATAAAAGAAATAAATCCAATCACATTGGTCTTTTATAGTCCATGATCATCCATCATGCATATCACTATTTAACAATTAAATAAAACATACATTCTTAAATTAAATTGAATATCTCATATTCAACTTAAAATTCCAGATTTGAATATGATTCAAATAAATTTAAAAATTCAGATTTGAATCTCATTCAAACAAATTTAAAAATTCAGATTTGAATCACATTCAAACAACTTCAAAAATTCAGATTTGAATCACATTCAAACATTTTTAAAAAAATCAGATTTGAATCACATTCAAATATTTTTAAAAAATCAGATCTGAATTTTATTGAAACAATTTTAAAATTTCTTATTTAAATATTATTAAAAAAACTTTAAAAATTAATATTTTAATCTCATTAAAACAACTTTTAAAATTAAGATTTGAATCACATTCAAACATTTTTTAAAATTCTGATTTGAATCATAATTTAATTGTGTGATTAAAACAACTAATTAAACACTTTAATTAGTCAAAGAATAGGCCTTAGATCATACAACAATTGCAGAATTAAAAGCCAAACCTTGAATCACACATGGAACCAGTGTTGCCACCAATGGTGGCTTCTCCATGTGTGACGCCACATCTCATGATCCAACCAGCAATGAATCTCTTGATCTCATGATCAAACACACAATTAAATTATATAATCAACAATCTAAATGGCAAATATAGTGGCTCGATACCAATTGAAGGCAGGCGTGAAAAACACAAGATTATACCATTGAATTCAAAAATTTTCACCTAGGGTCACAAGCACCATGCAAGATTTATTTTTATCTATTTGATTTCAATGATAAACAACATATTAAAACTCTTTTAATATGTTTTTGGATCTGTATTTGTCATTTAAGATTTTAAAATTAATCAGATTAATTTTAGAACCCTAGATTAAATCAAGAACGATTACACTAACCTCTTGATGTCTTTGCGGCGTGTCTGCGCCTTTGAGATTCGTCTTGAGGACACGGATGTTGTCCCTCTAGCTTGTCCACACCAAGAACACCTATGGCAGCCCTTGAACAGCTTCTAAAGCCTTTTCTATTAATTAGAAATTCAAGTTCTGCCTTTTAAGAGATTAGAGATGCAAACAGGACACTAGAAACAATTTCTAGTGTTCTTAATTCAAGAGATTGATGGCTAATCTCTTTGAATTGATGAGAGATGAAGAGAAATAGCTGGAGAGGATCAAAGTGGCGTGACATATGAGAGGAGAGGCTGCTGGTTGTATTTTCTTTTCATAACCCCACTTAAATAGCTAGGTTAACACATTAAACCCTAGCCACATGTCACCTTTTGATTAGCTTTAGGTTTAAGTGACCCAATCACATTGTGCCAAGTGTCAAACCTATATTTAATCTTGATTTTAATCATCTTACATGATTAAAATTATTTGGCAAGCTTATGTGTTATGCCATGTGTCACCATCTCATGGTGCCACGTGTCACCTTACAAAATGACCAAAATGCCCTGTGTCTTAATTTTGAGTTCTTAACCCAAAATAATTATTTTCTTCTTCTAATTAATTTATATCAAATATAAATTAATTAATTAATCTCTATTAATTAATTTCTCATCAATTAAATTCATATTTAAACACTTTAAATATAAATTTAATTTATACTACACATCCAATAATCTAGATTTGGTTTCAAGTCATGCTAGGGACTTTGCAATTTTATTGCAAACCAAATCTATTTAATTAATCAATTAAACTCTTTAATTAATTAATTAAATCATATTTAAATAGGTGATAACTTGTGTATGTGTGTGACTTACTAGGCTCATCACTAATTGGCAATGAGACATGATATCAACTCTTAATATCATCAGAACTCTTTCTTACCATAAATGATTTCTCTAAATCATTTTATGAACCTCATAGACCATGGTTAACACCTAGCATAGCATGCCATGGCCACCCAATTAGTAATAAGATTTACCTTAAATGAACCTATAATCATATGTTACCATGCACTAGAATCTCTCTTTTACAAAATCCCAACTCAATCTTGAGTCATTGTTTATGTCATACTAAATTTGCTATGAATATTATGTTCTCTTTTAATTCCAGTTCTTGATTAATATATTTTTCTCATCAGAAACTCTTTTATTAATAAATGTATCTGTCTGGCCAGGAACTTGAAACATCAAGAACAATTAAATGAACATAGGATTTTATCTCTATTTACTTAGAGGAAGATTCCTTCTTGATCAACACCTACCTCCATATATAACTAGCGAGAGCCAACACATGCCCATATACCCATACATAGTACAAGTATGAAAGCGATATCAAACTCAAACTACCTATATACAAGATAAGCGTGCTATCTCAGGTCTAAAGATTATATGCACTTGATATGATTTATGACAAAACATTGACAAGAGTAAACTCCATGTGCTTGTCATAAGTGTCACTGGTTGACCTACTTATCATTTATAAGTGCCTATCATGTTTGTTATATGGCATGAGACTCACCATTCCATCTTATTTATATCTCATATAAATCACTTGGGAACAAACATGAATACAATCTTTCTGGATAAGTCATGTCCTTATTATGAAGTATCCTCGATTGTGAACCTATTTATGATACTTTGTGCTAGAAATATTGTCACTCATATTCTTAACAACTTAAGAATAATATTTCTAACAAAATATCAATGGACCTTTTCTATTACACATAAATATATTATGTAAACGGAAAAGTGGAAATGCCTTTTATTATTAAAAATATGTACAAGATACATACTAAATGATATGCTCTAGGGCATACTACTACAGTGGCGGCAGGCTCGCTTGAGTCATGAGCAGATTCTCTCATGCCCCCAGTCTCAGCTACTGTGGGTGGAGCATGACTCTCCACTTCCTCCTCGACTGCTCTCTGAGATGAAGGGTCCATATCCTATTCAAAATAAGAAAGATAAACAGATCTGCATTAGTGTCACCTCGACTCTTACAAATGCAATGCATGATATGGACTCAATCTAGGCCCAGAAACGCCTAAACCGTGCTCTGAGACCAATAAATGTGACACCCCTTACCCGACTACAGTGTAGCCAAGCAAGTTATGCCACTCAGTGTGCCGAGCACTCTATTTTATCTTAATTCATTTTTATTCTTCCTTTTGAATATAACTTGTGAAATATAATTTATTTAAGCCATTTATCGAAATTATAATTTATTTGAGGTTCCAAGAATTTTATAGAAAATCCGGCAAAGTACCGGCTAAAAATGGAAAAAACAGTTCTTTAGAACCTGTGAAAAACACTTCCTATATTCTTATTCATTCATCTCAACTCCATTTATCAAAATCTCAATATTTTTTAGTTCACATTCATTTCTCAATCATTCATTTCATGTGATAATCATATATATATCACAGATAAACATTCACTTTTTCATTTATAAACACAATTCTCATTATTTACATGAGCATCAAATTACATTTCATAAGTTCATTTACACATGAAAAAAATAAGATCAATTACAAAATACCAAAATGACACCTAGTGTCCTACCAATGCAATCAGAGCTTTGTGAGGTGACACGGACACTATGCGAAGCTGCAGGATGGACTTACCCAATCGTGGTCTCACGGCTCTCGATCGTATCTTGATTACCTACAGCGTTGCAAAGCGACGCTAAGCATAAAGCTTAGTGGTGCAAATAATAAAATAGAAAGAAATAATATGCAAATAAAAATCATAATTTCTTAGCCATTGTGTTCATAAGAATGAATAATTACCAACTTAATGTTTAGTCGGGCTAATTACGTTTTATGATATAAACTTCTTCATGCATTTTGTTTATTTATTTTCTTCATGATCTTGAGTTTCTTTGTATTCTATCGTAATCATTTCTGATATTTAATTTTCGTATTTTCTTTAACAATCAGTTCAATTACAGTTATACTTTTCCATGCCCAAGTAACCTATACAAATTGACCGGACTGGATAAACGGGTAAACTAGCACTGGGTACCAGGTACCTCGGGCCGTCACACCATCGGTCACAATGTGTCTCCCGGTGTGCAAACAGAATGGCTAATAAGCCATATAAGCAATAAGGCATAAAGCCAAGTAAAACATCATAATCAGTATATCCATAGGATATAAAATCACAGTATGGAAATGAAGCCATACATCATACGCAGTACTGCTATCAGAACCCTATTGGCATGCCAACCTATCCAAACCAATCACATTAGGCCTACTAGGGCATTTGATACTTTTGAATTCTTCAATTTTTGAATTTCATGTTTTTATGTCACTATTCACTTCAATAGTCAACAAAAAGTTGACTTTTGCATAGATCATAGGTGCATTGGTTTTAACACTCCCAATGTACCACATTTTGCATTTAAAACTTGTTGGTTTTGGTCACTTTCTCAAAGCTTAGGTCATTTTGGCAAAATTGCCAATTTTAGGTTTTGGTGCTCCGAAGTTGCACTGTTCTATTGGTCGATCTACTGTTGGAATTTGACAAAACTTCCTTCATAGAAAATGTTCCTTATTTTGTCTAGTTGAATTTCTTTTTTTGAATCACTCCATTTGGAGTTTTGTAGCTCAAGTTATGGCCAAAATAAGTTTACTGTTCACGTGTACTGTTCCTGCTGAAATTTTGGGTTTTGGCAGATTTTGGTCCAACTTTGGTCAGTAATTTGACCAAGTTAAGTTCATAATTTGGTCTAACTTTCTTCATATGAAATGTTCTACCATGCCTTAGGTTTCCATCGGTTCAAGAATCGCCTAAATCCGAGTTTTCTAGAGAGAGTTATAGCCATCCAAACATTACTGCTCAAATCAAAATCTGAAGAGTTGCAGGTTTGAACAGTGACTGTGACTCCCATTTGGGTTAGGTTCTGGTCATAATTTGGGGTAGGTTTCTTCATGAAAGTTGTTTTTCTATGTCTTAACTTGTTGCTGTAAAAATTTCAGGTCAATTGACCAAATCTACAGTGAGTTATGGCCAAATGAACAGTTACTATTCATTTGGTCATTCTGCAGGGGCTGTTTGCAGGGTATCCGGATTGGGGCCAAGTTTTGGTCCTCTTGCTTTGGTCTTTTGGACATGGTTTCTTCGCAAAAATGTGCCATTATAAGTCTAGTTTCATGTCCAATTGGCCAAACACCAATTGGACCTACACAGCCAAAGTTATGGCTGTCTAAGTGAAATTTGGACTCACGGCCTCCTCTTTCTTTGTCACTAGGCGACCTACCACTTTGGTTTGTAACACTCTAGTACACTTCAATTTATGATTAACTTACCTCAAATGGTCAATAATTGACCATTAGAATGTTCTTTAACAATTTCATAAGCCAAATCAAAATTTCACTCCTCAAAACCCTAATTCCCACTATAAATGTTCACAACATACCTTAATTAATCACTTTCATTCCTTACATATATATATATACCTTAAAACATACTCTCTAGTTCACTCTAAGTCCATCAAAACAATCTAATTCATTCCTTCCTTAGGGCTGCCAAAAATTCATGGTATACATACACATGAATTTAGTCCATTTAATTTACCATTTCATATCAATTTCAAGTTCCTAACATGAAATAAAAGGAATACTTGCATAAATAAGCACTAACCTCACTTGTGACCTAACTTGGACTTGCCCAACTTCAAAATTTCCTCAAATTTCTACTGCCTTATGCTTCCTCAAGGTTTAGGGATAATTTTTTGTGAAGGAAGTTTAGGGTTTTGGGGTGGAGAGCTTAGGGAAAATCAAGCTTTGAACAAGAGCTTTCATGGAGTTTTTTTCTTCTCTCTCTCTCTCAACGTTTCTGCAGCCCAAAGATGAAGATGGCTGTCCACTTTTTCCAATTTTTATCTCCTTTTATTCATGTTTAAGTAGTTTATAATGATGTGTCAAAATTTGGTTGGGTGAAAATATTTTAATTGCATCATGATCATGTCATAAATATGACTTTTATTTCATTTTCTTTTCTTTTCTTTTCTACTCATTTTCAATTTAATTTATAACAATATTTATTCATATTTTAGATCATAATAATTATTTACTCAACTGGGCAAGTCGGCCAAAAATCGCCTCTGAAGGCGAAATGACCAAAATGCCCTCCGTTTGGCTTAAGGGGTCAAAATTGTCTGTACCGATTGAAAAATTTTTCTAAATATTTTCTTGGCATTCTAATGCCATAGGAACCTCAATGACCCTTCTTTGGAGTCCCAAAAATTATTTTATGGATTTTTCCCTGGGTCTAGGGCTCCTCGTTGCGAGAACCGCAACTTCACTCTGGTTACCCATCGCTTGGGCACCGGCTCGTTTAACTTGATTGTATTTTATTTCAAAAATTTTTACTAAATTTTTCTTATTAATATTTGAGTTAATTATGATTCCCGACTTTAGTTTAAATATTTTTCCGGACGTTCTAGCTGTCCGGACCGACACCGGTCACCGGAACAGTAGAATGTACGGAATTGCTACGGGGAGGGTGTTACATGTTCCGCATGAGGATGTCTGAGGGACAGAATATTGGGGATCATGTCCATAAGATGATTTGGCTGATTGAGTAGCTGGAACATCTTGACTTTAACATGAATTCCAACTGCAAACGGATTTGATCCTTCAGTCCCTTCCTAAGTCTTTTGAGAATTTTGTGACAAATTTCCATATGACTAAATAGGAATGCACCTTGGCTGGTTTACTCAACATACTGGTTATTGCCCAAAAGAATATGCCGGACAATAAAAGAAAAGAGGTAGCTTTGATTGCATCTTCTTCTGCTGGAAAGTCCAACAAGAAGAAAGGCAATAAGAAAAAGAAACCTCAGATTCCTGGTCCTTCCAAGAAAATAGCTAAACAGAAAGGGAAAACTAAAGCTGATCGGGGCAAAGGAAAGTGTTTCCACTGCCAGAATGATGGGCACTGGGATAGGAACTGCCCAGAGTATAGTGATCTAAATGAATGCAATGCCATGATAAAAATTAACTTAAGTTTAAAATATATTTAGCACTTAAGGTTAGGTCATGTTACAGAAGATAGGATTGCAAAACTAGAGAAAATGGGGATTTTATCCTCATTGGGCTCTGAGCCTACTCCAACTTGTGAATCCTGCCTTCAAGGCAAAATGACTAGATCACCCTTTGTTGGACAAAGGATGAGACCTGAAAATATTTTGGAGCTAATATATAATGATGTATGTGGTCCATTTAAAGAAATTGCTAGAGGAGGTTTTCATTATTTTATTACCTTTACTGATGATAAATCAAGGTTTGGGTATTTGTATTTGATGAAATACAGACATGAATTCTTTGAAAAGTTCAAAGAATTTAAATCTGAAGTAGAAAATCAAATAGGAAAAAGTATTAAAGCTCTTCGATTAGATCGTGGAGGAGAATACTTGATTACTGAATTTGATGAATACTTGAGAGAGCATGGCATTGTTTCCCAGCTGACTCCTCAAGGAACACCACAGCTGAATGGTGTATCTGTAAGGAGAAATCGTACCCTATTGGATACAGTACGTAGAATGATGAGCTAAACTGATATGCTAATCTCCTTTCGGGGATTTGCATTAGAATCAGCTTTGCATATTCTGAATAGGATTTCATCAAAATCAGAATCCTTATGAGATATGGCATGGAAGAAAACCAAGTCTTAAGCATGTTAAGATTTGGGGTTATCCAGCTTATATCAAAAAGTAGAAAACTGATAAATTGGAAACCAGATCAGAAAAGGGTCAATTTGTTGAATATCCAAAAGATAGTTTTGGATATTATTTTTATTTGCCTACATCAAAAAAGGTTGTGATAAGTAGAGATGCCACATTTCTTGAACAATAGTTTGTTTAAGAAAGAGGCAAAGGAAGGCAAATAGAGTTAGAATTGGAGAATTCTGACCAACTAACAGATCAGATGGATATAGATCCATCTAGTCAACTTACACCTATTGATGAAACATCTACAGTTGTTCCTCATAGAACAACTAGGATATCTCACCCACCAGTGAGATATGGTTTCCTTCATGAAGAAGAACAAGAGTTGTCTACTCATGAAGTAGATCATGAAGATGATCCACTTGCCTATGAAGAAGCTATATTAGATATAGACTCTTTAAAATGGATTGATACTATGAAATCCGAGATTGATTCCATGTATAAGAATCAAGTTTTGGATCTTGTTGACCCACTTAAAGGTATTGTACCTATAGGGAACAAATGGGTTTTCAAGAAGAAAATTGGTTCTGATGGAAAGGTAGAGACCTATAAAGCAAGGCTAGTAGCGAAAGGGTTTCGCCAAAGGTAAGGAATCGACTATGAGGAGACTTTCTCACCTGTTGCCATGCTTAGATCAATTAGGATTTTATTAGCAATAGTTGCATACTATGATTATGAGATTTGGCAGATGGATGTCAAAACATTTTTTCTCAATGGATACATTGAAGAAAACATTTTCATGGAACAACCTAATGGTTTTGAATCCCAAGACGGTTCCAAAGTGTGTAAGCTAAGGCCATCTATTTATGGGTTAAAACAATCTTCGAGGAGTTGGAACATCCGTTTTGATGAAGCCATTAAGTCATTTGGTTTTATCAAAAATGAGGATGAGCCATGTATATATAAGAAGGTTAGTGACAGTGCTATCACTTTTCTTGTCTTATATGTGGATAATATTCTATTGATAGGTAATGACACATGTATGTTAACAACTGTAAAGGTCTAGTTGTCAAATACATTCTCCATAAAAGACTTAGGGGAGGCAACCTATATTCTTGGGATTCGCATCTATAGAGATAAAATGAAAAGAATAATTGGTTTATCCCAAAGTCTATACTTGGAAAAGGTGTTAAAGAGGTTTAACATGTTTGATTCCAAGAGAGGATTGTTACCAGTGAGACATAGTATCCACCTTTCTAAAGAGATGTCTCCAAAGACACCAGAAGAAAGAGATAAAATGGCCAGGATTCCATATACTTTGACTATTGGAAGTTTGATGTATGCAATATTGTGTACTAGGCCAGCTATCGCATATGCTGTTAGTTTGACTAGTAGGTATCAATCCAATCCAGGTTTGGAACACTGGATAGCTGCCAAGAATATCCTTAAGTACTTGAGAAGAACTAAGGATTTATTCTTGATATATAGTGGTGGTGACTTGCAATTGGATGGTTATACTGATTCTGATTTCCAATCAGATATCGATGATAGAAAGTCTACCTCTGGGTATGTGTTTATTTGTAATAGAGGTGCAGTCAGTTGGAAGAGTTCCAAACAGAGCGCAACTGTAGATTCCACTATAGAGGCCGAGTATATTGCTGCATCAAATGCTACAAAAGAAGCTGTTTGGATATAAGGAACCCGGTCTCACCAGAAATCTAAACACATAGAAAGGCGCTACCACATTATCAGAGAAATAGTTGGGCAAGGCGATGTAGCCATGCAGAAAATAGCATCAGCTGAAAATCCAGCTGATCCATTCACTAAGCTTTTGTCACAAGCATAGTTAGACCGACATTTTGTTAAGATGGGTCTAAGATATTGTAATGAATGACTCTAGTGCTAGTGGTAGATTGTTAGTAGTATACCCTAGAACATATCATTTAATAAGTATCTTGTACATATTTTATTAATAAAAGGTATTTTCACTTTTCCGTTTACATAATATATTTACGTGTAATAGAAAAGGTCCATTGATATTTTGTTAGAAATTCTATTCTTAAGTTGTTAAGAATATGAGTGACAGTATTTCTAGCACAAAGTATCATAAATTGGTTCACAATCGAGGATACTTCACACAGGACATGACTTATCCAGAAAGATTGTATTCATGTTTGTGCCCAATGTATTTATATGAGATGTAAATAAGATGGAATGGTGAGTCTCATGCCATATAACAAACATGATAGGAACTTATGTATGATAAGTAGGCCGAACCAGTGACATTTATGATAAGCACATGGAGTTTATTCTTGTCAATGTATTGTCATAAATCATATCAGTGCATATAATCTTTAGACCTGAGATAGCACAGTTATCTTGTATATAAGTAGTTTGAGTTTGATACTACTTTCATATTTGTACTGTGTATGGGTATATGGGTATGTGTTGGCTCCTACTAGTTATATGTGGAGGTAGGTGTTGATCAAGATGGAATCTGTTCCTCTAAATAAATAGGGATAAAATTCTATGTTCATTTAATTATTCTTGATGTTTCAAGTTCCTGGCCAGGACAGATAGATTTAATCAGAAAAGAGTTTCTGAAGAGAAAATCTTTTTAATCAAGAACTGGAATTAAAAGAGAACATAATATTCATAGCAAATGGGGTTTGACATAAACCATGACTCCAGCTCGAATTGGGATTTTGTAACAGAGAGATTCTAGTGCATGGTAACATAAGATTATTGGTTCATTTAAGGTAAACCTTATTACTAATTGGGTGGTCATGGCATACTATGCTAGGTGTTAACCATGGTCTATGAGGTGCATAAAATGATTTAAAGAAATCATTTATGGTAAGAAAGAGTTCTGATGATATTAAGAGTTGATATCATGTCTCATTGCCAATTAGTGATGAGCCTAGTAAGTCATACACATACACAAGTAATCACTAAATTAAATATGATTTAATTAATTAATCAAAGAGTTTAATTGATTAATTAAATAGGTTTGGTTTGCAATTGGAATGCAAAGTCCCTAGCATAGTTTGAAACCAAATCTGGGTTATTAGATGTATAGTATAAGTTAAATTTATATTTAAAGTGTTTAATATTAATTTAATTAATGAGAAATTAATTAATAAAGATTAATTAATTAATTTATATTTGATATGAATTGATTAGAAGAAGAGAAATAATTATTTTGGGTTGAGAACTCAAAATTAAGACACAAGGGTATTTTGGTCATTTTACTGGGTGACATGTGGCACCATGTGACACCCCTTACCCGTCTACAGTATAGCCGAGTAAGATATGTCACACAGTGTACCGGAACACCCTATTTTATTTCAATCATTTTTATCTTTCCTAATTTATTTCTTTTATAGTTATGAAGTACAATTCGTGAAATATCATTCATTGAAGTCATTTACTGAAATCATATATTTATTTGAGGTTCCTCAAATTTTATAGAAAATCCAGTAGAGTGCCGGCTAAAAATGGATAAAACAGTTCTTTGGAACCTATGAAAAATACTTTCAAAATTTTCAATCAATCCCAAACTCCATTTCATCAACAAAATCTCAATATTTCTTAAATATACTCTCATTTCTCATTCATTCATTTCATAGGATATTCATGTACAAGTCATAAATAAATATTCACTTTTTCATTCATAACATAATTTCCCCTATTTACATTGATAACAAAATACATTACATGATTCTCAATTTTATATGAGAAAATAAAAGCTAATTACAAAATACCCAAAATGAAACCTAGTGTCCTACCAATGCACTGATGTCGGTGAGGTGACACGGACACTATGCAGAGCTGCAGAAGGTCTCATCAAGTCTGTGGTCTACTGGGCTCTCGGTCGATCTCTCTAGAACCTACGCGTGGCAAAAAGCAATGCACTAAGCAATAATGCTTAGTGGTGCCAATAATAAAATAAAAAGAAATAACATAAAATAAATATGCAGTGTATGTTTTAAGGTCTTATGCAGATAATTTTTCGATCATTATTGGTAATCTTATTTATTATGTACTTGTTCTATTCATTATTTCATTAAATTTGTTCACTTTCATTTTTGGTTGCCCAAGTAACCTATACTAAATGACTGGACTGGATAAACGGGTAAACTGGCACTGGGTATCAAGTACCTCGGGCAATCACACCATCGGTCACATATGTATCTCCCAGTGTGCAATAGAACAGCTAATGAGCTGTAATAACATTAGGCACAAGGCTAAGTATCAACATAATGTCAGAATGGCTAAAAGCCATGAAATCACAAAATGGCATAATGCCATGTTTAGTACTGTTAACCGAACCCTATTGGCATGCCAACCTATCCAAACCAATCTTGCTAGGTGTACTAGGGCATGTTACACTTTTAAATTGTACAACTCTTGAAATTTAAGTTTGGTATTATTATTCATTTCATTAGTCAACTAAAATGTTGACTTTTGCATAGGTAATAAGTACATTGGTTCTAATACTCCCAACATACTACATTTTGCATTCTAAAGTTTTTGGTATTGGTTGCCCATACCATTTCTAAGCTTAGTGTTAATTGTTCAAAATTTTCAGATTTCAAGCCTTGTGTTTACCGTTCCATTGGTCATTTTTACAGGAGGAATTTGGTAAAGTTGTCAACATGAAAGTTGTTCCTTATTTTGTATAGTTACATTTCTTTTTTCAATCACTCCATTTGGAGTTTTGTAGCTCAAGTTATGGCCTAAACACCATAACTGGCCGGATTAGACA
Organism: Hevea brasiliensis; assembly: GCF_030052815.1. NCBI lineage: Eukaryota > Viridiplantae > Streptophyta > Magnoliopsida > Malpighiales > Euphorbiaceae > Hevea > Hevea brasiliensis. Next base: position 16,660,047 of record NC_079510.1, on the reverse strand, counting down.
GAATCCAAAATTCTGGGCAAAACTGGTTCTGCCAGATTTGGTAACCTAAGTTTGGTTGGCAATTTGACTAGGTTATAGACAGAATTTGAATTTGTATTCTTCATGAAAGTTGTAGACCTATGTCTCAGCTTTCTTCTGGTAAAATTTTAGGTCAATTGGACCTTTCTACACTGAGTTATGACCAAAGGAATAAACAATGTTTATTTGGTCATTTTGCCCAGGCAGAATGCAAGTCACCCAGATTTGGACAATTTTTAGGTCCACTTGGTTTGGTTTTCTGGGTAGGGTTTCTTCACCAAAGTTGTGCCATTATGTGTCTACTTTCATGTCTAATTGACCTTGCACCAATTGAACCTATACAACTCCATTTATGGCTGCCTAAACCTGCTGGACTCACACCCAGTCCTGCAGGTCAGCAATGGCAGCCTGCCTAAGCTCAAATCCATTATCCTTACTCACTTCAATTCCTCCTCAAACACATTCAAATGGTCACTAATTGACCATTACAATATTAATATACTATTACATGAGCAAAACCCTAGGTTTTTGCCACAAACCCTAACTCCAAAATTTCAATTTATCCCCAATTCATGCATATCATATGAATTATCATCTCCACTCCCTTTACACTACTCAAATACTATCATTAAACCAATTTAATTCAATTTTAACCATCAACATTATCCCTTCCTTAGGGCTGCCAAATTCTATGGTGCACATAAGTTTTATTTCATTTGACTTACAATTTCATACTCATTTTAAGTCCCTAACATGGAATAAAGAGAGAAATATGCATAAATAAGCACTAACCTCTTGTAGCTCAAATCAAAGCCAACCAAGACTTTAATTTTTCTTTACTTTCTTACCCTTTCTTGGCTTCCAAACACTTCTCCTTGGTGTGGGTATAATTTTTAGTCAAGGGAGGATAAGGTTTTGAGGTGAATTGAAGTGGGAAATAAAGCTTAAGGGAGCTTTAATGGTGGAAAGGGTTTTTGGAATGGTTTCCGCTGGTTGGAGATAAGGGAAGACAGAAATTTTGGTTAATTTTTCTGCCCATTTCACTCTTTTAATTAGGTTTATAGATAGGTGTCACAATGTGATTGGTCATTAGGGTTTTAATAACATCATAATGATGTCAAAATTCCCATTTATTCCATTTTTTCTTTTTCGTTTCTACTCAATTTCAATTCAATTTTTAACAATATTTATTCACATTTTGTGTCATAATAATTAATTACTTAACTGGACAAGTTGGCCAAAAATCACCTCTGAAGGCGAAATGACCAAAATGCCCTCCATTTGGCTTAACAGACTAAAATTGTCTGTACCCATTGAAAAATTTTTCTAAGCATTTTCTTGGCATTATAATGCCATAGGAACCTCAATGACCCTTTTCTGGAGTCTTAAAAATTATTTTATGAATTTTCCCTCGGGTCTAGGGCTCCTAGTTGCGAGAACTGCAACTTCCCACTAGGTTACCGATCGCTAGGGCACCGGCTCATTTAACTTAGTTGTATTTTATTTCTAAAATTTTTCCTAAATTTTTCTTGTTAATATTTGAGTTAATTATGGTTCCTCACTTTAGTTTAAATATTTTTTCGGACGTTCTAGCTGTCCTGACCGACACTGGTCACCGAAACAGTAGAATGTACGGAGTTGCTATAGGGAGGGTGTTACAACTCTTCCCCTTTAATTTAAACTTCGTCCTTGAAATTTACCTGATGCAAACAGTTGAGGGAATTATTGCCTCATCATCTCTTCACTTTCCCAAGTTGCCTCCTCGGTGTTGTGGTACCTCCAAAGCACTTTCACTAGTGGAATCTGCTTATTCCTCAACTCTTTCACTTCCCGAGCCAGGATCCGTATGGGTTCTTCTTCATATATCAAATCCGGTTGTACTTCAATTTCTTCCATGGAGATGACATGTAAAGGATCTGAGCGGTATCTTCTTAGCATAGACACATGGAACACATTGTCGATCTTGTCCAGCTCTGGTGGTAAAGCTAGCCTGTAGGCCACTGGACCTACACGTTCAATGACTTCATATGGGCCAATGAACTTAGGGCTTAACTTACCTTTTCTTCCAAACCTCAGTACCTTCTTCCACGGTGACACCTTGAGGAATACTTTGTCGCCAACCGCATATTCTATTTCTTTCCTCTTCAGGTCGGTATAAGATTTCTGTCTGTTTGAGACAACCTTCAGATTGGCTTTGATTAGTTTTACTTTCTCCTCAATCTGTTTCACCAGGTCTGGCCCTACCAGTTTATCTTCGTCCAATTCAGTCCAGCACACTGGAGTTTTACATTTCCTCCCATATAGTGCTTCATACGGGGCCATTTGGATGCTAGCTTGGTAGCTATTGTTGTATGCAAATTCTGCCAGTGGGAGGTATCTATCCCAACTTCCCTCAAACTCAATGACACAACTCCTCAGCATATCCTCAAGGACCTGGATTACTCTTTTTGATTGCCCATCCGTCTGAGGATGTAAAGCTATGCTAAAGTGGAGTTGTGTACCCAAGGATTCATGTAACTTCTTCTAAAATCTCGATGTAAACCTTGGGTCTCGATCAGATATGATGGAAAGTGAAATTCCATGCAGTCTAACTATCTCATTGATATATAATTTTGCTAACTTCTCCAGTGAGTAATCAGTCCTAACTAGCAGAAAGTGTGCTTACTTCGTCAATCTATCTACTATCACCCATACTGTATTATGCTTCTTCTGGGTGAGAGGTAGACCACTTACAAAATCCATGGTGACCTGATCCCATTTCCATTTAGGCATGCGTATAGGCTGTAGCAAACCCGATGGAACTTGATGTTCTGCCTTGATTTGCTGACATGTCAAGCATTTAGTCACATAGTCAGTTATGTCCTTCTTCATACCAGGCCACCAATACAGAAGCTTCAGATCATGATACATTTTTGTACTTCCTAGGTGCATAGCATAAACACTGGTGTGTGCCTCTTTTAGGATACTGACTTTCAATTCCCCATCATCTGGTACACACACTCTTCCTTTGTAGTACAGATACCCATCTGCTTTCACCTCATAGTCAGTTTCTTTCCCTTCTAGGATTTTGCTCTTAATAGCCATTAACTTCTCATCTACCTTCTACCCATCTAAAATCTGCTGTAGCAGGTTTAGCCTCACTTGCAACTTAGCCAAAATAGCTCCATCTCGAGCCAAAGATAGACGGGCATTCAATGATCTCAAAGCTATGATGGATTTTCTGCTCAAAGCATCAGCAACTACATTTGCCTTCCTAGGATGGTAGTCAATCACACAATCATAGTCCTTCAGGAACTCAATCCATTGCCTCTATCTGAGGTTTAGCTCCTTCTGGGTTAGCAAGTATTTCAGACTTTTGTGGTATGTGTAAATGTAGCACTTTTCACCATACAAGTAGTGCCTCCATATCTTCAGTGCGAAGATAATTGCTGCAAGTTCTAGATCATGGGTAGGGTAATTCTGTTCATGTTGCCTTAGCTGCCTCGAAGCATAGGCGACCACCTTCCCCTCTTGCATCAATACACACCCTAACCCATTATGAGAGGCATCAATGCAGACCACAAAGTCCTTTCCTGACACTGGCTGTATTAACACTGGTGCCTTTGTCAACATAGCCTTCAACTTCTCAAAATTGGTCTGACACTTGTCGTTCTAATAAAATATGACATTCTTGTGTAACAACTTGGTCATTGGAGCAGCTATTAAAGAAAATCCCTCACAAATCTTCTATAATACCCAGCTAGCCCCAAGAAACTTCTAACCTCTGTTGTATTCCTGGGAGGCTTCCATTCCATCACTGCTTCTATCTTCTTGGGATCCACCCTAATCCCATCAGCTGACACTATGTGTCCAAGGAATGCAATCTCATTCAACCAAAAGTCACACTTGGACAACTTAGCATACAACTTCTTTTCTCTCAGGGTTTGCAGAACAATCCTCAAATGCTCATCATATTCTTCACTGGTCTTGGAATACACCAAAATATCATCAATAAAGACCACTACGAACCGATCTAGGTATGGATGGAAGATATAGTTCATAAGGTCCATGAATGCCGCTGGTGCATTTGTTAGGCCAAAGGGCATCACCAGAAACTCATAATGCCCATACCGGGTCTTGAATGTAGTGTTTGGCACATCTGCATCCTTCACCCTCAACTGATGATGCCCTGATCTGAGATCAATTTTAGAAAATACTCTTGCTCCCTTCAACTGATCAAACAGATCATCAATTCTAGGCAGCGGATATTTGTTCTTCACTGTTACTTTATTCAATTGCCGGTAATCAATGCAATACCTCAAAGTCCCATCCTTCTTTTTCATAAACAGCACTGGAGCTCCCTATGGTGACACACTAGGGCGTATGAACTCCTTATCCAGTAATTCCTGTAACTGGATTTTCAGTTCCTTCAATTCTGTGGGTGCCATCCTATAAGGAGCAATAGAGATTGGTGCTGTACCCGGCAGTATCTCAATAGCAAACTCGACTTCCCTTTCTGGTGGCAAGCCTGGCAATTCCTTAGGGAACACATTTGGGAAGTCTCTTACTGTGGGTATGTCACACAGATTTGGCTTAGCCTGCCTAGTATCCACCACATGTGCTAGGTAGGCTTCACAGCCTTTTCTCATTAGTTTTCTTACAACTGTGGCTGAGATGACATTGGGCAAGAAATCTATCCTTTCCCCCACAACTGTGATCTCATTACCCTCAGGAGTTTTTAAGGAAATCCTCTTCAGTTTACAATCAACCATTGCCTGATGACGTGATAACCAGTCCATTCCCAAAATCACGTCAAACTCATGGAAAGGCAATTCAATCAGGTCTGCCAAGAATTCATACCCCTGAATCCTTAACGGGCAACCTTTGTACACCTTGTTCACCACTACACTGTGGCCCAATGGATTAGTGACCAGGATGTCTTGGTCACTCTCCCCTACTAATATCCCCCTTTCTACAAGTAGGTTGATGCAGATGTATGAATGAGTAGATCCTGGATCCACCAATGCATGCACAGATGTATTGTAGAGGGAGAACATATCCTTGATAACATCCGAAGCATCTTGCTCCTCCTGAGCTCTTATGGCATAGGCTTTGGTAGGTGCTCTGCCTCAGGCCTCTCTGCTGGCTCAGATGCAAGCCTCTGTGATGGTCCCATTGCCTCAGATTTTCCAGATTTCCTACCCCTATGTGGTGCAGGAGCAGGTCTGTTTGCTTGTGTTAGAGTAGCTGTAGCAGTTCTGTGTGGACAGTTCCTCAACTGATGCTCTGTCGACCCACACCTTAAGCAGGCACCAGTCACTCTCCAACACTCCCCCTTATGCCACTTTAGCCAATGTGGACATGCAGAAGATGCTAGGGCTGGTCCCATGAACCCCGTCCTTGGAGAGCTGCCCACTGATGGTGTGGACTGACATCTCTTAAGGGTGAACTGTGGCCTGGGCTCCTGGGACTGACCCTGACCTTGTGGTTGACCTGAACTCTGTGCAGGTGGACCTTTGAACTTCTTCCCAGGTGTAGGAGTTGAACTAGACTGACCTGGGCCCCTCTTCTGCTGTCTCTTTCTTCTGGTCTGCTCGCTTATTCTTACTTTTTCAACTTTTATTGTAGCTTCAACTAACTTGGTGAAGTATGTGATTCCCAAGGCAGTGATCATGATCTTTATGTTATCATTTAATCCCTCTTCAAATCTTTTACACCTCTCGGCTTCATTAGGGACTATCTCCCTTCCATAGCGGCTTAGTCTGACAAATTCTTTTTAATACTCTGCCACTGTTAACTATCTCTGCCTCAGGTTAATGAACTTTCTTCTTCTCTCTTCTAAGTATACACTACCCATATATTTCTTCTTAAATTCTGAGAGGAAGAAGTCCCAAATTATTACTTCTGGCTGCACTTCACTAGACACTGTATCCCACCATTGGTAGGCATCATCTTGCAACAGAGATACAACAGCTTCTAGGTTTTATTCAGGAGTGCAGTGGAGTTATTTTAAAACTCTGCCTATTCTGTTCAATAAGTTTTCGGCTGCAACATAATCATCTTCTCTCTTGCCAAAGAAATCCACTACTCCAAATTTTCTCAATCTTTCTAAGTGGGATTTCTACTATGGAGGTGGTGGTGGAGGTGGCATTAACCTAGCCATTTGTCTGAAGAATTCAGCCATTTGCTGAAACATGGCCTGTGGAGGTTGAGCAGGCTCTGCTGGAGCTAGCGGAGTAGGTTCTCCCTGACCCCCAGTCTCAGCTGCTGCAGGTGGAGCATGACTCTCCACTTCCTCCTCAACTGCCCTCTAAGATGTAGGGTCCATATCCTATTCAAAATAACAAAGACAAACAAATCTGCATTAGTGTCATCTCGACTCTTACAAATGCAATCCATGGTATGGACTCAATCTAGGCCAAGAAACGCCTAAACCGTGCTCTGATACCACTAAATGTGACACCCCTTACCTGTCTACAGTATAGCCGAGTAATGTCACACAGTGTATCGGAACACCCTATTTTATTTTAATCATTTTTATCCTTCCTAATTTATTTCTTTCATAGTTATGAAGTATAATTCATTAAATATCATTCATTGAAGTCATTTATTGAAATCATATATTTATTTGAGGTTCTGCAAATTTTATGGAAAATCCGGCAGAGTGCCAGCTAAAAATGGATAAAACAGTTCTTCAGAACCTATGAAAAACACTTCCAAAATTTTCAATCAATCCCAAACTCCATTTCATCAATAAAATCTCAATATTTCTCAAATATACTCCCATTTCCCATTCATTCATTTCATAGGATATTCATGTACAAGTCATAAATAAATATTCACTTTTTCATTCATAACATAATTTCCACTATTTACATTGATAACAAAATACATTACATGAGTCTCCATTTCATATGAGAAAATAAAAGTTAATTACAAAATACCCAAAATAAAACCTAGTGTCCTACCAATGCACTGATGTCGGTGAGGTGACACGGATACTATGCAAAGCTGCAGAAGGTCTCACCCAGTCTGTGGTCTACTGGGCTCTCGGTTGGTCTCTCTAGAACCTATGCGTGGCAAAAAGCAATGCGCTAAGCAATAATGCTTAGTGGTGCTAATAATAAAATAAAAAGAAATAACATAAAATAAATATGCAATGCATGTTTTAATGTCTTATGCAGACAATTTTTCGATCATTATTGGTAATCTTATTTATTATAATCTTATTCTATTCGTTATTTCATTAAATTTGTTCACTTTCATTTTTGGTTGCCCAAGTACCCTATACTGGATGACTGGACTGGATAAACGGGTAAACTGGCACTGGGTATCAAGTACCTCGGGCCGTCACACCATTGGTCACATATGTATCTCCTGGTGTGTAACAGAACAGCTAATGAGCTATAATAACATTAGGCACAAGGCCAAGTATCAACATAATGCCAGAATGGCTAAAAGCCATGAAATCACAAAATGGCATAATGCCATGTGCAGTACTGTTAACCAAACCCTATTGGCATGCCAACCTATCCAAACCAATATTGCTAGGTGTACTAGGGCATGTTACACTTTTAAATTATACAATTCTTGAAATTTAAGTTTAGGTATTACTATTCATTTCATTAGTCAACTAAAATGTTGACTTTTGCATAGGTAATAGGTACATTGGTTCTAATACTCCCAACATACCACATTTTGCATTCTAAAGTTGTTAGTATTGGTTTCCCATACCATTTCTAAGCTTAAGTGTAAATTGTTCAAAATTTTCAGATTTCGAGCCTTGTGTTTATTGTTCCATTGGTCATTTTTACAACCGGAATTTGGAAAAGTTGTCAACATGAAAGTTGTTCCTTATTTTGTCTAGTTATATTTCTTTTTTTGAATCACTCCATTTAGAGTTTTGTATCTCAATTTATGGCCTAAACACCATAACTGGCCGGATTAGACAGAATCCAAAATTCTGGGCAAAACTGGTTCTGCCAGATTTGGTAACCTAAGTTTGGTTGGCAATTTGACTAGGTTATAGATAGAATTTGAATTTTTATTCTTCATGAAAGTTGTAGACCTATGTCTCAGCTTTCTTCTGGTAAAATTTCAGGTCAATTGGACCTTTCTACACAGAGTTATGACCAAATGAATAAACACTGTTTATTTGGTTATTTTGCCCAGGCAGAATGCAAGTCACCCGGATTTGGACAATTTTTAGGTCAACTTGGTTTGGTTTTCTAGGCGGGGTTTCTTCACCAAATTTGTGACATTATGTGTCTAGTTTCATGTCCAATTAGCCTTGCACCAATTGAACCTATACAACTCCATTTATGGCTGCCCAAACCTGCTGGACTCACACCCAGTCCTGCAGGTCAGCAAGGGCAGCTTGCCTAAGCTCAACTCCATTATCCTTACTCACTTCAATTCCTCCTCACACACATTCAAATGGTCACTAATTGACCATTACAATGTTAATATACTATTACAAGAGCAAAACCCTAGGTTTTTGCCACAAACCCTAACTCCAAAATTTCAATTTATCCCCAATTCATGCATATCATATGAATTATCATCTCCACTCCCTTTACACTACTCAAATACTATCATTAAACCAATTTAATTCAATTGTAACCATCAACATTATCCCTTCCTTAGGGCTGCCAAATTCCATGGTGTACATACACATAAGTTTTATTTCATTTGACTTACAATTTCATACTCATTTTAAGTCCCTAACATGGAATAAAGAGAGAAATATGCATAAATAAGCACTAACCTCTTGTAGCTCAAATCCAAGCCAACCAAGACTTTAATTTTTCTTTACTTTCTTACTCTTTCTTGGCTGCCAAACACTTCTCCTTGGTGTGGGTATAATATTTAGTCAAGGGAGGATAAGGTTTTGAGGTGAATTGAAGTGGGAAATGAAGCTTAAGGGAGCTTTAATGGTGGAAAGGGTTTTGGGAATAGTTTTCGCTGGTTGGAGATAAGGGAAGACAGAAATTTTGGTTAAATTTTTTGCCCATTTCACTCTTTTCGTTAGGTTTATAGATAGGTGTCACAATGTGATTGGTCATTGGCGTTTTAATGACATCATAATGATGTCAAAATTCCCATTTATTCCATTTTTTTTCTTTTTCTTTTCTACTCAATTTCAATTCAATTTTTAACAATATTTATTCACATTTTGTGTCATAATAATTATTTACTTAACTGGAAAAGTCGGCCAAAAATCACCTCTGAAGGCAAAATAATTAAAATGCCCTCCATTTGGCTTAACAGACTAAAATTGTCTGTACCGATTGAAAAATTTACCTAAGCATTTTCTTAGCATTCTAATGCTATAGGAACCTCAATGACCCTTCTCTGGAGTTTTAAAAATTATTTTATGAATTTTCTCTCGGGTCTAGGGCTCCTAGTTGCGAGAACCGCAACTTCCCACTAGGTTACCCATCGCTAGGGCCCCGGCTCATTTAACTTGGTTGTATTTTATTTCTTAAATTTTTCCTAAATTTTTCTTATTAATATTTGAGTTAATTATGGTTCCTCACTTTAGTTTAAATATTTTTCCGGAAGTTCTAGCTGTCTGGACCGACTCTGATCACCGAAACAGTAGAATGTACGGAGTTGCTACATGGAGGGTGTTACACACCATGAAATGGTGACACATGGCACTACATATAAGCTTGCCATATGTCTTTTAATCATGTAAGATAATCAAAATCAAGATTAAATGTAACACCCTCACTATAGCAATTCCGCACGTTCTACTGTTTCGGTGACCAGTGTCGGTCCAGACAGCTATAACGTCTGGAAAAATATTTAGATTAGAGTGAGGAATCATAAATAACTCAAATAATAATAATAAGAATTTAGGAAAAATTTTAGAAATAAAATATAACCAAGTTAAATGAGCCGGTGCCCTAGCGATGGGTGACCGTACGAGGAAGTTTCGGTAAGGACAGTTACCGACCCCAGACTCGGGAGAAAATTCATGAAATAATTAATGGGACTCCAGAGAAGAGTCATTGAGATTTCTATGATATTAGAATGCCAAGAAAATGCTTAGAAAATTTTTTCAATCGGTACAGAGAATTTTAGTCTGTTAAGCCACACGGAGGGCATTTTGGTCATTTCGCCTTCAGAGGTGATTTTTGGCTGACTTGTCCAGTTAAGTAAATAATTATTATGATCTAAAATATGAATAAATATTGCTAAAAATTGAATTGAAAATGAGTAGAGAAAAGAAGAAAAGAAAATGAAAGAAAATACCTAATTATAACATCATATGATGTCATTAAAAACCTATCCACCAATCACCATTCAACAAGCTTACATAAAACTAATAAAAAGAGATAAATGAGACAAAAAATTGAAAAAAAAATTTTGCTTCTTTCTTCCTCAACCAGCCGAACTACATGGGAGAAATTGCTTTCACCATTTTCTTGCAATTTAGCTTTAATTCCTCATGCTTCTCACCCTAAAAGTCCTAAATACCTTCACTAAAAATTACACCCACACCAAGGAGAAGTGTTTGGCTACCAAGAAATTTGAAGAAAGTGAAAAAAAATTCTAAGGTTTCAACAAGCCAAGAGAGTGGTTAAAGAGGTTAGTGCACTAACCATACCCTTTTTCTTTCCTAAGCATGAAAAGCATGCTTGATTAAGTTGAAATGGCATGAAAAGAAAAGAAAACTTGGAATATATTGAAGTTTCAATTTGTGGCAGCCCTAGGAAGTAAATGAATTTTATGGTTTTGATGATTTTGTTTTAGTTAGTGAAGTTGATTAATGAAGTTTAAGGCATTAGAAATCAAATTACATGGATGTATGATTGAGATTGAAATTATAAGTTAGGGTTTTGACCTAACGTAGTTTTTGTATTATTGCTTGGAATTTGATGATGTTGAGATGATTTAATGACCATTAGAAGTGCCAAATATGTAAAATGAAGTTTGTGGAGTTCGAAGAATTGAATTTGGGAGTGTTGATTCTTATGCAGGAAATTCGGACCTTTGAGTCCAATGTATTTTTTGAGCTATAACTGAAGTTGTATAGGTTCAATTGGTGCAAGGCCAATTGGGCATGAAACTAGACACATAATGGTACAACTTTGGTGAAGAAACCCTGCCCAGAAATGTCACACCATACTCCTCGTAAGATGTAACATGCTCCCGTAGTATACCTAATGAATTATCGTACTTCGCCTACCGATAACCCATTAAATATACTACAAGGGATTTTAAAATAATTTTCATTCATTTTTAAATTGGTGGGTAAAATTTTCTCAAATATTAAAAACCGTTATTTAAAGTCCAAACATAAATCTAATTTTTAGATATTTAAAATCTCCGTAATTTTTACAAAACTTTTGACAGAGTACCATCTGTATTTTGAGAAAACAGTTCTTCAAAACCTGAAAATAAAGACACTCCCAATATTTTTCTCAACAACTTCTTCAAATTTCACAATCAATCTCAACCAATTTCTCAAGTCTCAAAATTCAAACAATCCTCATTTCACAAATCAACACAAGCAAATCAATACACAGTTTAAATTAAATCAAATAATAAAACATCTCATTGAGGTAACCAAATTAATTTTCACATTCATGGGAGCATTAAAATTTAATAATGCAAAACTTTATAAGTATATAAAATCTCAAGATAATATTACAATAATATATATTTGATTACAATCGAAATATATATATTACAAAAGAGTTGGTACAACTGCTCAAAGTAAATTTCATACATATAATTATAGAATTACATCAAAAGCTAATGTACAAGGGTATACCTATGATATACCTGAGGATAATCTCACCGTGTCTTTCAGTTACCTCGCTCAGCTACTTTATTTTTCCTTTCACCTGCGACAGCATACAAAGCTGTCGCTGAGTAGTGAACTCAGTGGTGCACAAACTAATAATTTAAAACTTAATACAAATTATTCTTAGCAATTCATAATGAATAAAAATTTAAAATTTCTAAATTCTTCAAAATCCATGACATACAAAAATCATTATTTTCATTTACGCAAATTATTCATTTGAATAACATTTTGATCAATTAATAACTATTTATATACATTTCTTTTAAATTCCGAAACAATACAAAAATTATTTTGAATCATTAACAAATTATTTATTTCAATCACAATTTATCAAATTATGCATAATTTAAAGGGCATTGCCAACAATTCACATAGTTGATCCCATGACCCAAAATTCAAATAGATGTCGTGTTGTACACCACGACATTTCACATTCTTCCAATAACCGAGGCTAAAAGGGAGAAACAAAGACTAGTTAGTATATATGAGTACTCATTCAAATTCTTCCCCAACTGGCAAGCCAGAGAGGAAGTAACTCGCCCCATCTAGTGGAGGAGATATCTTACTAGACAAGCTAATGAGAATTCACAACAAATTTTGCCATGTCAACTGTGATTTCATATCATATTCAAAACAATTTCTATTTACAAAGTGTTTACAAATCATCAACATATTTAATCATCATAAATTCATGCTCAAGGTTGGCAACACATCAAACTTAAAATTTACAATCCTCAAAACAATGCAATAAATCCTTAAATGCATAAGAAAATTTATATTCAAATTATACAATTTCATTCAATAAGTTAAAATTCTCAACACAACAAAAATCATAAATCATACAATAAATTTATTTCAAATCAATTTGGAATTGAAAAATAACAAAAGAGTTAGTTGTGCACAAACCTTATACGAGTCACCTCTTGACCTTGAATCGATCCCTCAGGTTCTTTTCCGGTATTCTTTTCGAATGAAACACACAGTTTCACAGTGTTTCAGTATCATAACTTAGCATAAATCCAAAAATAAATTTAATTTTCACTTTTACCTAGCTCTAATGTGCTAGACTTGACGTTCTTCAAAATTTGTGTTTCGGGGTTACTATTCACTATACTATTCAAGTCAATTTGTTGACTTTCTAAGGCTTAAAAGGTATGGGAATTCCAACTTCACCCACATACCACATTTTGGTCACTAAATTTGTTTGTTTTGGTGGTTTACTCAAATTCTAAGTCCTTTAGGCAAATTCGCAAATTTTCAGTTTTGGTGTCCTAAGTTGCACTATTCCATTGGTCACTTTACTGTTAGAATTTGGCAAAACTTTCTTCACAGAAAATGTTCCTTATTGTCTTAATTTTATTCTCCTTTTTGAATCACTCCAATTGGAGTTTTGTAGCTCAAGTTATAGCCATTTGAACCATGGCTGCCGGATTGGACTCAACCCAAATTTTTGGGCAAATTTTGGTTCTAGCAGTTTTAGGTCACCAAATTTGGATAGCCAAATGACTTGGTTAATGGCATAATTTGGTTTTGTATTCTTCATGAAAGTTTTAGGTATATATCTCAGTTGTCCACTGGTAAAACTTCAGGTCATTTAGACCTATCTAACCCAAGTTATGGCCAAATGAACAAACACTAATCATTTGGTTATTTTTGTACAGGTCAGATTGCCTAATCCGGATTTTGTCAATTTGTTCACTAGGTTTTGGTCACCTTTTGGGCATGATTCCGAAATGAAAATTGTGTCATTTTGTGTCTATTTTCATTCCCAATTGGTCTCAAACCAATTGGACTTGTAAATTTTCTGTTTTGGTCCCACAAAGGGACCTTGGTCATGCTGCCAGCAACATAACCACATTGAATCTGAATTTGCTTTTAGTTCAAACACTTCTAACACACTTCATTTGGTCACAAATGACCATTTCTCACTTTAAACTAGGTCAAAGACATCATTTACCAATTTCTCACATTTTTGTCTCTAAACCCTAAATGTCCAAAACCCTAATTCACACTAATTGTTGCATTTAGCCAATTCAATGCCTATATACATGCTTCTCCAACCCAAACAAGATCACATACACCTTTAAGTCCATCAAACTCATGCATACACACAACAAAACCCTAGTTGACCGAAATTTAGGTTTGGTCCTCCAACAATTAATTTCATTTCATTTTAAGTTTATTTCTAAGTTAATTAAGCTATAAACACAACTAATAACATAATTTTGCAACTTAAATCACTAACCTCAATCTTTGATGTCCAATTCTTCAATTCTCTTCTTTTTTCTTTTTATTTGCTCTTTTAATCTTCTTCTTAGGTTGAGGTAACAAGCTTTGATGAAGTGTTTATGGAAAATATTTAGGTTAAGTGAGGAAATTCAAGCTTGAGTGCAAGCTTCAATGGAGGTTTAAGAATGGAGAGGGAGAGAGAGAGTGAGGACGGCACATGGATGAGAAAGAAGACTTTTATGTTTTTTTTTTCTTTTCTTTTCTTTTCCTTTTTTTATGTCTTAGGAAGACAATAAATCACTTTAATTAAATTTATTAATTATAATCTTTATGGCATCATGCATGATGTCATCTCCCTTCACTTTTTCATTTTCTTCTTTTTTTTTTATTTTTTTCTACTAGTTCTTTAATTTAATTCCCAACTCTAAAATTTTCTTTTCTCCGATTTTATTTTACAGTTAGGTCAGGAGTCAACTCTCAGGGTCAATTGACCAAATTGACCCTCGCCGGTTCAACCCAGTTTGCAAATAATTTAATATTTCTTCCGGATCCCTGACTTAATTATTTGACTGACTTAACAATTCTTTTTCTTGATTTTCTATTTTCCAATGTGTTCGCAATGGTCCTAAGGACCGCGGCGTCACATTTTACAGTTCGAAATTTGAGTTTAAATGAACTTCGCAGTTGTTTCCGAGAAGGTCATCCATCGCTGTGACTTTCGGCTCGTTTAACTTTTTGGGTCAGATTGCCTAATCCGGATTTGGTCAATTTGTTCACTAGGTTTTGGTCACTTTTTGGGCATAATTCGTAAATTAAAATTGTCATTTTGTGTCTATTTTCATTCCCAATTGGTCTCATACCAATTGGAGTTGTAATTTTTCTTTTTTGGTCCCTCAAAGGGACCTTGGTCATGTTGCCAGCAACATGACCACATTGAATCCGAATTTGCTTTTGGTTCAAACACTTCTAACACACTTCATTTGGTCACAAATGACCATTTCTCACTTCAAAATAGGTCAAAGACATCATTTGCCAATTTCTCACATTTTTGTCTCTAAACCTTAAATGTCCAAAACCCTAATTCACACTAATTGTTGCATTTAGCCAATTCAATGCCTATATACATGCTTCTCCAATCCAAACAAGATCACATTCACCTTTAAGTCCATCAAACTCATGCATACACACAACAAAACCCTAGTTGACCGAAAATTAGGTTTGGTCCTCCAACAATTAATTTCATTTCATTTTAAGTTTATTTCTAAGTTAATTAAGCTATAAACACAACTAATAAACTAATTTTGCAACTTAAATCACTAACCTTAATCATTGATGTCCAATTCTTCAATTCTCTTCTTTTTTCTTTTTCTTTGCTCTTTTAATCTTCTTCTTAGGTTGAGGTAACAAGCTTTGATGAAGTGTTTATGGAAAATATTTAGGTTAAGTGAGGGAATTCAAGCTTGAGTGCAAGCTTCAATGGAGGTTTAAGAATGGAGAGGGAGAGAGAGAGTGAGGGCGGCACATGGATGAGGAAAAAGACTTTTATGTTTTTTTTTCTTTTATTTTCTTTTCCTTTTTTTATGTCTTAGGAAGACCATAAATCACTTTAATTAAATTTATTAATTATAATATTTATGGCATCATGCATGATGTCATGCATGTGTCATCTCCCTTCACTTTTTCATTTTCTTCTTTTTTTTAAATTTTTTTTCTACTAGTTCTTTAATTTAATTCCCGAAACTGAAATTTTCTTTTCTCTGATTTTATTTGACAGTTAGGTTAGGAGTCAACTCTCGGGGTCAATTGACCAAATTGCACCTTGCCGGTTCAACCCGGTTTGTAAATAATTTAATATTTCTTCCGGATCCCTGACTTAATTATTTGACTGACTTAACAATTCTTTTTCGTGATTTTCTCTTTTCCACTGTGTTCGCAATGGTCCTAAGGACTGCGGCGTCACATTTTACTGTTCGAAATTCGAGTTTAAATGAACTTCGCAGTTGTTCCCGAGAAGGTCATCCATCGCTGTGACTTTTGGCTCGTTTAACTTTTTGGGTCAGATTGCCTAATCCGGATTTGGTCAATTTGTTCACTAGGTTTTGGTCACTTTTTGGGCATGATTCCTAAATTAAAATTGTGTCATTTTGTTTCTATTTTCATTCCCAATTGGTCTCATACCAATTGGACTTGTAATTTTTCTTTTTTGGTCCCTCAAAGGGACCTTGGTCATGCTGCCAGCAACATGACCACATTGAATCCGAATTTGCTTTTGGTTCAAACACTTCTGACACACTTCATTTGGTCACAAATGACCATTTCTCACTTCAAACTAGGTCAAAGACATCATTTACCAATTTCTCACATTTTTGTCGCTAAACCCTAAATGTCCAAAACCCTAATTCACACTAATTATTGCATTTAGCCAATTCAATGCCTATATACATGCTTCTCCAAACCAAACAAGATCACATTCACCTTTAAGTCCATCAAACTCATGCATACACACAACAAAACCCTAGTTGATCAAAATTTAGGTTTGGTCCTCCAACAATTAATTTCATTTCATTTTAAGTTTATTTCTAAGTTAATTAAGCTATAAACACAACTAATAAACTAATTTTGCAACTTAAATCACTAACCTAAATCTTTGATGTCCAATTCTTCAATTATCTTCTTTTTTTCTTTTTCTTTACTATTTTAATCTTCTTCTTAGGTTGAGATAACAAGCTTTGATGAAGTGTTTATGGAAAATATTTAGGTTAAGTGAGGGAATTCAAGCTTGAGTGCAAGCTTCAATGGAGGTTTAACAATGGAGAGGGAGAGAGAGAGTGAGGGCGGCACATGGATGAGGAAGAAGACTTTTATGTTTTTTTTTTTTTTTTCTTTTCTTTTCTTTTCCTTTTTTTATGTCTTCGGAAGACCATAAATCACTTTAATTAAATTTATTAATTATAATCTTTATGGCATCATGCATGATGTCATGCATGATGTCATCTCCCTTCACTTTTTCATTTTCTTTTTTTTTTATTTTTTTCTATTAGTTCTTTAATTTAATTCCCGACTCTGAAATTTTCTTTTCTCCAATTTTATTTGATAGTTAGGTCAGGAGTCAACTCTCGGGGTCAATTGACCAAATTGCCCTTCGCCGGTTCAACCCGGTTTGCAAATAATTTAATATTTCTTTCGGCTCCCTGACCTAAATATTTGACTGACTTAACAATTTTTTTTCGTGATTTTCTCTTTTCCACTATGTTCGCAATGGTCCTAAGGACCGCGGCGTCACATTTTATGATTTGAAATTTGAGTTTAAATCAACTTCGCAGTTGTTCCCGAGAAGGTCACCCATCGCTACGACTCTCGGCTCGTTTAACTTCTTATGTTCTGTTTTTCTTATTTATACTTAACTAATTGACAATTACTAATTATTTGTGTTTATGGCTTCTCTAGTTGTCTTAAGAATGGTTCTAATCCCCTTAATTGTCTGTATCAACACAGGTCACCGGAACAGTGAAATATGCTAGGCTATGCAAATAGGGGTGTTACAATTCTCCCTCCCTTAAAACAATTTCGTCCTCAGAATTTTACTTGGTATCAGTCTCTGAACAGCTGTGGGTGCTATCTCTTCATGTCCTATTCGTCCTCCCAAGTAGCTTCCTAGCCTGAATGATGGTTCCTTAGCACTTTAACCAATACTATTTACTCATCGATTGCTCACCTCATGTGCCAAGTTTCTTATGAGCCTCTGTCATAAGTTAGATTCAATTTCATTTCAATTTTAGAGGTAAGCAAATCTATGTGCTAGTGGATCCACTCTTTCTAGGACCTCGTATGATCCTTTAGGTGAGAACTTAGTTTTACTCTTTTCTTATCAAATCTCTTGATCATTTGATGTAACCTTTAGTTTAGTTTAGAATATTTTAGTCTTTTCTTGCTGTTGTTTTAGCAATTATTTTCCTTTGTAGTCTCTTTTTTTTTTTAAATGACCTTGTTGGTCATATATGAACTGCTTATCTCTTTCTTGGCCATAGGTCCATAACCATTATCTTACCATCTCTATTTATGACCAAGGCCCATGTGCTATTTTGCACTATCTTGTTTGCTTTTGTTTAACTTATTTCCTTCTTGATAAAATAGTTCAGGATATCGTTACGCATCTTAAGTAGGTTGTTTGCCTCGGTGGCAATTCCTCATCTAGTGTTTTTCTTATTTCTTACTGTTCTATTTGTTTTTTTTTTTTTCCACAGCTTAACTTTAATTATTTTATTCCTCAATCTTACCTTCTTCCTTAACTTGACTGTCGAGTCATGATTTAGCATCTCTTATTGTCCCTAATAAATCTGCTATACTTGAATATTACTTTAATTTGGTCCTCTGACCATTCTAATCAACACTTTAACTAATATTCATAACGTTTCTTTATTACATTCGCACTTACTATTCTAATTTTTACTTCCACAACTCTTTTATCTATCAATATTCTATAGCTTATTTTCCGCTGGTTTGCGATCATTACCCTTTTTTTTTTCAACCATAAATAATTCTTAAATCTTAAGAAGGGAGTCTACCGGACTCTCCTTTTTCCCATGTTATTCAAAAGTTTCGCTTTAATTCTAATCTAATCCTTATGATTCTCACAATAAAATTGTGCTCTTCCTAAAGAATACCTGGCCAACTAGTTCCTATCGAATTACTGTTATGAGTAGAATATCATTTCTTAACTGTTTTATAAGTTATAATTATCATCCATAGCATCCTGTCTCTTCTAAGGGAACAAAATTATATTTTGGGTCCTACTGCTACACAAATAGAATACTGTTCCTTACTAAACTTTGAGCAAAAGATCCACTGCAATATCAAAACAACTATAAACCCCATATCGGAGACTGGATGACTTAGCCCTATAGGTTTTATTTTTAAATTTTTACCATGCTAAAATCTCTAGTCCTATAACAATTCCTGATGTACTGTAATTCATGCTAGGGTAACGGAGTCTTTAACTCTCACTACCTTGCAACCATTATCTTTTCATATTCTAATTATAGAGTTTTAAATCCCGAATTAGGATTTTCAAACTCAGTTCTAGTAATAAAACTCTATTCTGATATATTCGTACCAAAGTGAAAGTCATTTATAACTATTCTTATCCTTATGTACTATTCGGTAATACGTAGCTCTACACAATAAATCTCAAGTCAGTATTGTAATCTGCAGCTTACAACATAAACATCAAGAATATTGCATAGTTACTACGATACATCCCAATAGATCAAACTTCCCTATGTCATATTTCTTTCAAATTCACTAATATCTTAAACTTATTTTGATTATAGTACTTACTGACATCTATCAACAGTAGTATCTTTACTTCCATCTAGGGCAAATATATTGCTATAACTTACTTTTTGGTCCTCTTGCCTTATCTAATTAGGCTTACTAATTAACTTTATAATTTATCGTAGTCTAGGAGATGTCTCTCATTAGAAACTTTTCCAAAATTAATTCCAATCACGCTTATTATCGCAATTCTTATCCTAAAAGACTAATTACTAACACATTAAAATTTATCTCCATGCAAGGGAATAGCAGTAGAACATATAATTTTAGCATTAGCATATAAAAAAGTAGAGCCGGAATCAAATAATACATAATTATTCCTTTCACAAGTTAAGAACATACCGGCAACTACATCTGAAGTCTCTGCTTCTTCCCCTCGATGCATGGCGTTCCCTCTTTCTAATGTATTCTTCTGCTCGGGTTGGTCCATTGTGCGAGGATTACCCGAAGTGCTGTCTCTACTTCTACCTCTGCCCCTACTAACTGTTAATGAGCCTCTAAAATCAGAACCTTGGACTGATTCCTCTGGTGTAGTATGTGGCATAAATCGACATGCGCTAGTACAATCTCGGGCGAAATGTCCAATTCCACCACAATTGAAGTAGGCTCCAGTGACCCTATGGCAAATACCCTTATGAAATTTTCCACAAACGTCACAAATACGGATAGGGTAGGAACTTCTGGTTCTTTGACGAATGGTTCTTGATTGCTTTTGCCCTGAAGATCCGCCTCTGTCATACTTAGGAGCTCGGGGTCCCTCAAAATCTTTTCTCTTTCCCAAATTACTACCCAAACTTTGACCGATGGGTTTCCCACTTTTTTCTTTTTCATGCTGCTCTTGAGGGGGTTGGGTTTGTACTTGGGCCTAGGCTGACAGATTATTAGCCATTTGCTGAAAGAATATGGCCATCTGCTAGGCCATTTGTGTAGTAATTTGTATAGGAGGGACTGGTGCAGTTGGACCTCCAACGCTTTGCGAAACTGGGGCCTCTTCTTGCACGTTAGCTGTATCAGACTGCTCTATCATATCATCCCCCTTGTCCATATCTATTCATAGGATTTTTTTTCTTTTTTTTTTTTTTCTATTTCCTGTACAACCAATGAAGGAACGGGAGCGTGAAAAACACAAGTTTATACCATTTAATTCAAAAATTTTCACCTAGGGTCACATGCATCATGCAAGATTTATTTTTATCTATTTGATTTCAATGATAAACAACATATTAAAACTCTTTTAATATGTTTTTGGATCTGTATTTGCCATTTAAGATTTTAAAATTAATCAGATTAATTTTAGAACCCTAGATTAAATCAAGAACGATTACACTAACCTCTTGATGTACTGCAGCGTGTCTGCGCCTTTGAGATTCGTCTTCAGGACACCAGATGTTATCCCTCTAGCTTGTCCACACCAAGAACACCTATGGCAGCCCTTGAACAGCTTCTAAAGCTTTTTCTATTAATTAGAAATTCAAGTTCTGCCTTTTAAGAGATTAGAGATGTAAACAGGACACTAGAAACAATTCCTAGTGTTCTTAATTCAAGAGATTGATGGCTAATCTCTTTGAATTGATAAGAGATGAAGAAGAAGAGATAAAAACCCTCAAAGTGGCGTGACAAAGGAGTGTGGCTGCTGGTTGTATTTTATTTTCTCATAATAACACTTAAATAGCTAGGTTAACACATTAAACCCTTGCCACATGTCACCCTTTGATTATCTCTAGGTTTAAGTGACCCAATCACATTGTGCCAAGTGTCAAACCTATATTTAATCTTGATTTTAATCATCTTACATGATTAAAAAACATTTGGCAAGCTTATGTGTTATGCCATGTGTCACCATCTCATGGTGTTACACTGCAAAATGACCAAAATACCCCTGTGTCTTAATTTTGAGTTCTTAACCCAAAATAATTATTTTCTTCTTCTAATTAATTTATATCAAATATAAATTAATTAATTAATCTCTATTAATTAATTTCTCATTAATTAAATTCATATTTAAACACTTTAAATATAAATTTAACTTATATTATACATCCAATAATCTAGATTTGGTTTCAAGTCATGCTAGGGACTTTGCAATCTAATTGCAAACCAAACCTATTTAATTAATCAATTAAACTCTTTAATTAATTAATTAAATCATATTTAATTAGGTGATAACTTGTGTATGTGTGTGACTTACTAGGCTCATCACTAATTGGCAATGAGACATGATATCAACTCTTAATATCATCAGAACTCTTTCTTACCATAAATGATTTCTCTAAATCATTTTATGAACCTCATAGACCATGGTTAACACCTAGCATAGCATGCCATGGTCACCTAATTAGTAATGAGGTTTACCTTAAATGAACCTATAATCATATGTTACCATGCACTAGAATCTCTCTGTTACAAAATCCCAACTCAAGCTGGAGTCATGGTTTATGTCAAACTCCATTTGCTATGAATATTATGTTCTCTTTTAATTCCAGTTCTTGATTAAAAAGATTTTCTCATCAGAAACTCTTTTATGAATAAATCTATCTGTCCTAGCCAGGAACTTGAAACATCAAGAACAATTAAATGAACATAGGATTTTATCTCTATTTACTTAGAGGAACAGATTCCATCTTGATCAACACCTACCTCCATATATAACTAGTAGGAGCCAACACATGCCCATATACCCATACACAGTACAAGTATGAAAGCAGTATCAAACTCAAACTACCTATATACAAGATAACTGTGCTATCTCGTGTCTAAAGATTATATGCATCGATATGATTTATGACAAAACATTGACAAGAGTAAACTCCATGTACTTGTCATAAGTGTCACCAGTTCGGCCTACTTATCATTTATAAGTGCCTATCATGTTTGTTATATGGCATGAGACTCACCATTCCATCTTATTTATATCTCATATAAATAACTTGGGAACAAACATGAATACAATCTTTCTGCATAAGTCATGTCCTTATTATGAAGTATCCTCGATTGTGAACCTATTTATGATACTTCGTGCTAGAAATATTGTCACTCATATTCTTAACAACTTAAGAATAATATTTCTAACAAAATATCAATGGACCTTTTCTATTACACATAAATATATTATGTAAACGGAAAAGTGGAAATGCCTTTTATTAATAAAATATGTACAAGATACATACTAAATGATATGCTCTAGGGCATACTACTAACAATCTCCTACTAGCACTAGAGCCATTCATTACAATATCTTAGACCTATCTTCTCAAGATGTCGATCTAACTGAGTCTGTGACATAGGCTTAGTGAATGGATCAGCTGGATTTTCAGTTGATGCTATTTTCTGCATGGCTACATCGCCTCGCCCAACTATTTCTCTGATAATATGGTAGCGCCTTTCTATGTGTTTGGATTTCTGGTGAGACCTTGGTTCCTTAGCCTGTATGATTGCTCCATTATTGTCACAGTGTAGTGGAACTGCTGACTCAATGGAAGGAACTACTGTAAGTTCTATCACTTACTTCTTTATCCAAACAACTTCCTTTGCAAAGATCTCGATGCAAAGAATATACTCGACCTCTGAGTGGAATCTGCAAATCGTGCTCGCTTGGAACTCTTCCAACTGACTGCACCTCCATTACAAATGAACACATATCCAGAGGTAGACTTTCTATCATCGATATCTGATTGGAAATCAGAATCAGTAAAACCATCCAATTGCAAGTCTCCACCTCCATAAATCAAGAATAAATCCTTAGTTCTTCTCAAGTACTTAAGGATATTCTTGACAGCTATCTAGTGTTCCAAACCTGGATTGGATTGATACCTGCTAGTCAAACTAACAGCATATGCGATATCCGGCCTAGTACACAACATTGCATACATTAAACTTCCAATAGCCGAAGCATATGGAATCCTGGCCATCTTATCTCTTTCTTCAGGTGTCTTTGGAGACATCTCTTTAGAAAGATGGATACCATGTCTGACTGGTAACAATCCTCTCTTGGAATCAAGCATGTTAAACCTCTTTAACACCTTTTCTAAGTATAGACTTTGGGATAAACCAATTATTCTTTTTGCTCTATCTCTATAGATGCGAATCCCAAGAATATAGATTGCCTCCCCTAAGTCTTTCATGGAGAATGTATTTGACAACCATACCTTTATAATCGTCAACATACCTGTGTCATTACCCATCAACAGTATCTCATCCACATATATGACAAGGAAAGTGATAGCACTGTCACTAACCTTCTTATATACACATGGCTCATCCTCATTTTTGATAAAACCAAAGGATTTAATGGCTTCATCAAAACGGATGTTCCAACTCCTCGAAGCTTGTTTCAACCCATAAATGGATCGCTTTAGCTTGCATACTTTGGAACCATCTTGGGATTCAAATCCCCTAGGTTGTTCCATGAAAATGTTTTCTTCAATGTATCCATTGAGAAAAGCTGTTTTGACATCCATCTGCCAAATCTCATTGTGACACCCCTTACCCGTGTACAGTATACCCGAGTAAGTAATGCCACGCGGTGTACTAGCACTCTCTAATATACCTTACTTAATTTGTGTCATGCTTTTGAAGTTAATTTATGAAATATGATTTGTTTTAACCATTTATCAAAAGTATTATTCATTTGAGGTTCCGAAGATTTTAAGGAAAATCCGGCGGAGTACCGG
This sequence comes from Hevea brasiliensis, assembly GCF_030052815.1. Classification (NCBI taxonomy): domain Eukaryota; kingdom Viridiplantae; phylum Streptophyta; class Magnoliopsida; order Malpighiales; family Euphorbiaceae; genus Hevea; species Hevea brasiliensis. The sequence continues at coordinate 16,635,996 of NC_079510.1, read as the reverse complement.
CTAAAAATGGAGAAAACAGTTCTTCGGAACCTATTAAAAACACTTCCAATATACAATTTCATTCATACTCCACTCCAATATTATCAACAAAACTCAATATCAATATCTCAATAATTTGTCAATTTCAGGTCTCAACAACCTTTTCATTTCTCAAAACATCCCTTTCTCAGGGTTCTCATATATAAACAACCATTAAATACTCAAATTAATACCATACATGACCATAAATCTTTATTATTTACATGAACCTCAAAATACATTACATAAATCCCAAATACATATGAGAAATTAAAAAGTTAATTACAAAATGACAAAATGACATCTAGTGTCCTACCAATGCACTGCAGGTGACGAGGTAACACGGACACTGAGCAGAACTGCCGGATGGACTCACCCAGTCTGTAGTCTACTGGGCTCGCGATCGAGATCTCCAGTACCTACGCGTAGCAAAAGCAACGTGCTAAGCAATAATGCTTAGTGGTGCAATAATATAATAAAAGAAAATAGCAAGAAAATAAATGTGTATAGAATGTGTTTGCTTTCTTTGTTTGGTATTGATATATTCATTGTTTCATTTAGTTGTTCACTTTTATTCATTTGGTTGCCCCAAGTAACCTACACTAGATGACTGGAATGGATAACGGGTAAACTGGCACTGGGTACCTAGTACCTCGGGCCGTCACACCATCGGTCACATACGTATCTCCCGGCAGGCAAATGTAACAACAATGTAAATAATATCCGGCACAAGGCTAAGTCTCAATACAAAGTCAGAATGGCTAAAAGCCATGAAATCACAGAATGGCATTTTTTCCATGTGCAGTACTGCTAACTGAACCCTATTGGCATGCCAAACTATCCAAACCAATCTTGTTAGGTATACTAGGGCATTTGAAACTCTTAAATTTGTCAATTTGTGAATTTCAATTTTTTTGGTGTTACTATTCATCATGGGTCAACAAAAATGTTGACTTTTAGAATAAAAATGTGTACATCAACTTTGGCACTCCCAACATACCACATTTGGTATTTAAAACTTGTTGGCACTAAGTGTTTTTGCCATTCCAAAGTGTAACTCAACACAAACAGATTTTTCAATTTTGGTGAGTCAACTTCACTGTTCCATTGGACATTGTTACTGTTGGAATTTGAGGAAATGTAAAACATGAAAGTTGTTCCTTATTTTGTCTAGTTGAATTTCCTTTTTTGAATCACTCCATTTGGAGTTTTGTAGCTCCAGATATGGCTCAAAAACCCAAGCTGTCCGGATATGCATTCTACAGAAATTTACCATATCTACAGTCCATGAACAGTAACTTGAGTCACTTGGTTGAATGGGTTCTGGCCATAATTTGGGATAGGTTCCTTCATGAAAGTTGTTTGTCTATGTCTTAAATTGTTGCTGTAAAAATTTCAGGCCAATTGACCAAATCTACAGTGAGTTATGGCCAAATGAACAGTTACTGTTCATTTGGCAAATTCTGCAGAATTCAGTGCAGGGCATCCGGATTGTGGCTGAGTTTTGACCCTTTTGCTTTGGTCTTTTGGGCATGGTTTCTTCAGCAAAAATGTGCCATTATAAGCCTAGTTTCATTTCCAATTGGCCAAACACCAATTGGACTACCACTGCCCAAGTTATGGCAGTGCAAAGGGACTGAATTTTCAGTCCCTATGCTGCTGTCCTAGGCAACCTGCAATCCTCACTTTGCAATCTCATTTTTCTGTCCCATTTATGGTCAACACATCTAAAATGGTCACTAATTGACCATTACAATGTGCCCTAACAATTTCCTAAGCCAAGTCACACTTTCACCTTTCCAAACCCTAATTTCCATATGAATTTTTACAACATACTTTAATTAACTATCTCATTCCATAATTACATGCATACATGGTTTAATCTTGATCTCTAGTCCACTTTAAGTCCATCAAAACACTCATTCCTTTTTATTCAATAGGGCTGCCGAAACCTAGGGCATGGATAGACATAGATTTCATTCATTTTAGTCACAAATTCCTACTTATTCCAAGTCTCTAACATAGAATTTAAAAAGCTTTAGATGTATATATGCACTAACCTTGTTTGGGCAGAATTTTCCCAAGCAATTCCTTCACTTTCTTGGCTTTTCTTGGCTGCCAAAGGCTTTAGCAAGGTGCTAGGGCAAGTTTTAGTGAAGCTAGGTTAGGATTTTATGGTGAGACAAGGTAGGAAATCAAGCTTGCTTGGTTGAGCTCCAATGGAGGGTGGAAGGGAAGGGTTCACGTTTTGGTGGAGAAGAAGGAGAAGAAGAGCAGCTGGTTTTTAATTCCTTTAGCCCATTTTTAGTCTCTTTTATTGGTTAACTAATTGGTTATTTTATTGTGATTGGAGGAAATTTTTAAATGACATCATAATTTGTCATAATTTGCTTTTTATTTCATTTTTCTTTTCTTTTCTTTTCTACCACATTTCAATTTAATTTTTAGCAATATTTATTCATATTTTGAGTCATAATAATTATTTACTTAACTGGACAAGTCGGCCAAAAATCACCTCGGAAGGCGAAATGACCAAAATGCCCTCCGTTTAGCTTAACGGGTCAAAATCGTCTATACCGATTGAAAATTTTTTCTAGGTAATTTCTTGGCATTCTAATGCCATGGAAACCTCAATTACCCTTCTCTGGAGTCCCAAAAATTATTTTATAATTTTTTCCCCGGGTCTAGGGCTCCTCGTTGCGAGAACCGCAACTTCCCTCCGGTTACCCATCGCTAGGGCACCGGCTCGTTTAACTTGATTGTATTTTATTTCTAAAATTTTTACTAAATTTTTCTTGTTAATATTTGAGTTAATTATGGTTCCTGACTTTAGTTTGAATATTTTTCCGGACATTCTAGCTGTCCGGACCGACACCGGTCACCGGAACAGTAGGATGTACGGAATGGTTATCAGGAGGGTGTTACACTCATAATCATAGTATGCAGCTATTGCTAATAAAATCCTAATTGATTTAAGCATGGCAATAGGCGAGAAAGTCTCCTCATAGTCGATTCCTTGCCTTTGGCGAAACCCTTTCGCTACTAGCCTTGCCTTATAGGTCTCTACCTTTCCATCAGAACCAATTTTCTTCTTGAAAACCCATTTGTTCCCTATAGGTATAATACCTTCAGGTGGGTTAACAAGATCCCAAACTTGATTCTTATACATGGAATCAATCTCGGATTTCATAGCATCAATCCATTTTGAAGAGTCTATATCTAATATAGCTTCTTCATAGGTAAGTGGATCATCTCCATGATCTACTTCTTCATGAGCAGACAACTCTTGTTATTCTTCATGAAGAAAACCATATCTCACTGGTGGGTGAGATACCCTGGTTGTTCTACGAGGAACAGCTGTAGATGTTTCATCAACGGGTATTGGTTGACTAGATGGATCTATATCCATCTGATCTGTTGGTTGGTCAGAATTCTCCAATTCTAACTCTATTTGCCTTCCTTTGCCTCCTTCTTGAACAAACTGTTATTCAAGAAATGTGGCATCTTTACTTATCACAACCTTTTGTGAAGTAGGCAAATAAAAATAATATCCAAAACTATCTTTTAGATATCCAACAAATCGACCTTTTTCTGATCTGGTCTCCAATTTATCAGTGTTCAGCTTTTTGATATAAGCTGGACAACCCCAAATCTTAACATGCTTAAGACTTGGTTTTCTTCCATGCCATATCTCATAAGGTGTGGAAGAAATTGATGTTGATGGAATCCTATTCAGAATATACAAAGCTAATTCTAATGCAAATCCCTAAAAGGAGATTGGCATATAAGTATAGCTCATCATACTACGTACCATATCCAATAGGGTACGATTTCTCCTTTCAGATACACCATTCAGCTGTGGCGTTCCTGGAGGAGTCAGCTGAGAAACAATGCCATGCTCTCTCAAGTATTCATCAAATTCAGTACTCAAATATTCACCTCCACGATCTGATCGAAGAGCTTTAATATTCTTTCCTGTTTGATTTTCTACTTCAGATTTAAATTCTTTGAACTTTTCAAAAGATTCATGTTTGTATTTCATCAAATACAAATACCCAAACCTTGATTTATCATCAGTAAAGGTAATAAAATAATGAAAACCCCCTCTAGCCATTTCTTTAAATGGACCACATACATCACTATGTATTAGCTCCAAAATATTTTCACTTTTAGCCTGTCCAACAAAGGGTGATCTAGTCATTTTGCCTCAAGGCAAGATTCACAAGTTGGAGTAGGCTCAGAGCCCAATGAGGATAGAATCCCCATTTTCTCCAGTTTTGCAATCCTATCTTCTGCAACATGACATAACCTTAAGTGCCAAATATATTTTGAACTTGAGTTGGTTTTCACCATGGCATTGCATTCTTTTAGATCACTTGCATTCAATTTGTGTTTGTCATTATTATCCAAATAATAAAGACCATCATTCATATAACCCGAACCAATATATTTATTTCCAAAATAAATATTGCAAACATCATCAGTGAACTGAAATTCATAGCCATTTCTAGTCAAACTAGATATAGAAATGATGTTCTTAAAAGCATCAGGTACATATAAAATATTATCCAAACACAAAACATGTCCAAACATGTAAAAAGATTTAGATCCTATGGCTAAAGCTTCAACAGTTGAGCCATTGCCAATCCGGACTCTAACATCTTGAGAACGCAAGCTGCTACTATTTGCTAGTTCCTGCATATCATTAGAAATGTGAGAACTGGCACCAGTATCTAAAACCCAAGCTGTAGTGAACTATGAGTATCATCAGAATCTAAATAACAAGATATGGACATACCTTCCGAAGGTGTATCCTTCTTGTCCTTCAGAGAAGCAAGATACTCTGGGCAGTTCCTTTTCCAGTGCCCATCCTTTTGGCAGTGGAAACACTTTCCTTTGCCACCATCAGCTTTAGTCTTCCTTTTCTGTTTAGCTATTTTCTTGGAAGGACCAGGAATCTGAGGTTTCTTTTTCCTATTGCCCTTCTTCTTGTTGGACTTTCCAGCAGAAGAAGATACAACCAAAGCTACCTCTTTTCCTTTATTGCCTGGCATATTCTTTTGGGCAATAACCAGCATGTTGAGTAAACCAGCTAAGGTGCATTTCTGTTTAGTCATATGGAAATTTGTCCCAAAATTCCCAAAAGACTCAGGAAGGGACTGAAGGATCAAATCCGTCTGTAGTTGGAAATCCATGTTGAAGTCAAGATGTTCCAACTGCTCAATTAGCCGAATCATCTTGTGGACATGATCCCTAACATTCTGTCCCTCAGACATCCTCATACGGAATAGCTGTCTAGATATCTCATACCTAGCATTCCTGCTGTGCTCACCATACAACTCTTGCAGGTGAAGGAGGATCTCACTCGCACTCTGCATGTTCTCATGTTGCTTCTGTAACTCATTACTCATGGAAGCAAGCATGTAACACTTAGCTCTCATATCATGCTCCTTCCACTTGTCCAAAGTATCATGTTCCTCTTGTGTGGCCTCTGGAGGTAAGGGACCAGGAACATTTGAATCTAGAACATATCCTATATGTTCAAGGTTCAGGACAAGTTTCAAATTTCTTAGCCAATCAGACAGATTAGGTCCTGTCAACCTATTGAGATCAAGTATGCTTGCAAGGATATTGGATGGTGGTGGTTGTTTTGTGCTCATTTTTATCAGAAAATTAACTGCAGAAAATAACCAGATTAATTAGTAAATGTATCATGTAATTAACCAAAATAATTATGGTCTTTTAATCAAATTGATCCTCCCACTAACTTAGCGAATCCAACACTTCCAAAGTAGGAAACGGAAATCCTAGTTGGAGGGATTTCTAGTGGGTGATTGAATTCTTATAATTCTATTGATCATCCTCAGGTACATCCATTATTAGAATTACAATAAACTATAAGTGAGCAACTCCTTGCCCATCACATCTCATGTGAGGTTCAATCCTTTACCTAGCCCCTAATGCTCAAAATCTCAGGTACATCCATTATTGACTTATCTTGCATTAGTTAAGTTGATCCCATTGAGCCAATAATTATGCAAATAATTTTAATGTCCTCAGGTACATCCAATATTGGCCACTAAACCATTTACATATTTACAACATCTCATGCTTAACAATTATTCTTAAGAAAATCTCTTAAATAAATTGCATCTTATGCAACTATTTAAAATTTCTTAAAATAATTGCCCCAATGGAGGGCCTATGTTATAATTACTTTAATTATAGCATTTTCAACTTAATCATTTGTTTGGAAGATTTTATGGTCATTGTAATTACTATTAAGGTCTCACTTTGCACATTATCCATTTAGCATGCATATATCATATAATTGCATACATTCCCATACATCTCATGCATTCATGGATAAGCAGTAAATATGGTATGATCATGGACTTTCTAAGGGATTCAATTCTGAGCCACCAAGAATTGAATCAGGGCATTCCTAGGTGCATTTCATTCATTCATTTTACAAGAGTTGCTGAAGGAGTACATAATCAACACTTGATCTTGAATTCCTCCCACTGGTCCCACCAATGCTCTTGACCTCCTTGAACTTCTTGCAATCCAATATTACATGGTAATCCTTGGCATACCAAGGCGAATTTACAAGAACTTAAATAAATGAAATTACAACCCAAAAATTATTACTAACTTAATAATACATGCCCAAAATAAATTAAAATAAATTAATTAATTTACAATACCAAAGAAACATAAAAGAAATAAATCCAATCACATTGGTCTTTTATAGTCCATGATCATCCATCATGCATATTGTAACACCCCTAAGTTCGGTAGTGCGTTCTGCTGTCCCGGTGACCAGTGCTGTCCGGACAGCTAGGATGCCTAGAACCACACTTCAATGAGAGTGAGGAGACATAAAATAATGAAATAAAAGAAAAGAAAGTACAAGAAAAACAAAGGAAAAATGATTGCAAAGAAATGTGATCAAGTTAAACGAGCCGGGAAACCTAACGATGGGTGATCAGACTGAAGTCACGGCGTGGACCGTTGATCGCCTCGGATCATGGGGAACCCTGGAAAAACATTTTAGGACATAAATAGAACCTTATGGAAGAATTAATCTCATTAGAAAGATTAAAGAAAAATTAAATACTTAGTACAAAGAAAAGTGAGAAATCGAAAAACAGACAAAACCCGGTAATACCGAAAAATCGGGAACGTAACCCGAACAGGGGCATTATGGTCATTTGACACCCCGAATTGTCTTTTGACCTAAATGTCCATTAAAAATAAATAGTATTACACTTAGAAAATAAAATGAAAAATTAAATTGGTGGTACCTAAAATAAATAGTGGAAATCATGGGTTAAATGTGGGATTAAGTGAAAGTTAGCTTAAAATATGATTTAATTTTGTTAGTGGACCACTAAGAACATTAAATGGATTAAATATACTCATAAGTGGGCAGATTTCTCCCACTCAAACCTCATCTTCCTCACTTAGCTCAACCATGGCGTGAATGAAGATGAAAAAAAAATCCACCATTGACGTTTTGCATGAGCTCACTTAACCTCCCCATTTTCAACTCCAATCCTTTAAGTTCCTTCATAAAGAATGGTCTACACATCACAAGGAAGATATTGATACCAATTTTGAGAAGTTTGGTGAAGGTTTAGCAAGTTACAATTAAAGGTAAGTTTGCATTTTTGAGAATTTCCTTGTTAAACTTTATGTTTATGTTATGGGTGTTAGTTTTGTGAAGGAAATTTTGAAGTTTAAATAGTTATTGAGATAGCCATTTTTGGACAGCCATGGGGTCACACATTTGATGATTTATTATGCATATAATTGATGAGAAATAATGTTGATTATGGTAAATTAATGTCCTAATGAATTGTTTCACATATATATGGTGATTTTGGCACTTGGATGAGAATTGATGGATTGTAGGGCAATGTGGTGTTGAAGGACAATTTCGGCAGCTTGGGAACCCTTGCATAATTGTATGTATTGATGGAAATATAGGCAGAATATTGACCTAGAAGGATTGATGGATATGTATGTAGATTGATGATGTAAAGTGTATGTAAAATTTGTAATGGTTAGGTGTGTATGTAATGGTACTTAGAAATTGTAAATGTGAATTATATTTGGTGTGTTGAGGGTAATGGTAATCTGCCCAAAGTCATGTTAATGTAATGTAGAAAATGCTTTTGGTAATGTACCAAAACAGATTGGTAGGGAAGTGAACCAAATTGCAAGGTATATATGTGTTTGAAGTGGGGTGTGAAAGGCATATTGAGGGCAGTGTACATTTTAGCTTATAACCTTAAATGTGTAACCTCAATTGGTATGAGCCCAATTTGAGGTGAAACTAGGCACAAAATGTGCCAACTTTCATTGAGAAACCATACCAAAATTCTGCTTGCAAGGTGACCTAAGAAAATGACCAATTCGGATTAGGTGCAATTAGGACCTGAAAAATGACCAATTGGGCAGCAGTGAGTGTTTAGGCCATAACTCACTCAAACCAGGTCCAATTGACCTGAAATTTTGACCAAGAATAGTTAAGACCCATACCTACAAGTCTTATGAAGACACCAAAGCCCAGAAATGACCATAAGCAAGTCAAACAACTTGAACAAGTTCGGGTCCAAAAACTGGCCGAACCAGAATTGACCACTTTGACCTAAAATTGACCTAAAATGGTACCATTTGACCAGCAAGAGTGTAATGACCATAACTCGGTCTACTTAACTCGGATTGACCTGAAATTTTGCACCGCGTGCAATAAGACCTAGATCTACAAGTTTGTAGTTTCGACCGAGACCCGAAAACTGAGGGAACTAGATCGTCCGGTTAGGTCAAACCAGTGTTCCGGAATCCAGCAATTTGCATTAAAATGCACTAAGCAAGGAAATGACTTTGGTAAAACATACCAAACCTAAAACCCTATCAAATGTGACATATTAACGACACTAAAACCTAATTTACCTAAAACGCAACGAGGGTCGGTATATTAGGTGATTAAGTGAATAATTGAGTTCAGTGCATTATTTACCAAACACCATCGATAGAGACAGTTTAAATTAGTACTGAAACACTTCAAATTGTGTTTCTCAGTTACCAAAGACTCAGGAAAAGGGAAGGAAACACTGAGTCCAGATCGGGGATACCATCAGAGGTTTGTGCACAACAACTATTTCTTTTGAATTATTTTCAATGGAAATAAATATTGACTATTTGCATATCATTGTTTTAAATTGTGGAAATGTGTTTGGTGGACACTTATTGATTGAAAAACATTGTGAATGGTTTGAAACTGTGAAAAATTGTTTGAATGGTATTTGATGGATACTTATTGATTGAAAAGCACTGTAAATGATTTTTGTGGAAATTGAAGTGAATTACGAATTGTGTTGCCATTTTGTGAATGAAATTATAACTTTGAAAATTTATTGGATTCTTATGGATCATTTGAATAAAATGTTTGGAATTGTTTTGACTCACAATTGGCATGACACTGATAATATGTTCCTCCTCCATTAATGGGGTGAGTGTGATTATTCCTCCCTCTTTGACTTATTAGTCTGGGGTGAGTATGATTATGTTCCTCCCTCTTTGACTTCCCAGTCTGAGGTGAGTATGGATGAGTTCTCATTATATAGCTAGCTTCCTCCCTCATTGATTTCGATTATTGGGGTGAGCATGTCTTGTCGTGGTGTACAACACGGCATATATGGAAAAATTGTGTCATGGCCTAAATTGTGTTATAGATTGGCAACACTGTATTCTTCAGTTATTTGATCGAATTGTGTTATTATGTATTGTGAGATTGTGAAATTGATTTAAACTCTTATTGACATATACTGTCTATTGAATTCAACCATGATCTGACTTATTGAAAATTATTGTGATATTAACAAATGGAGTTTAAATTCTTGTTGACATTTATTGTCTTGAATTTAACTATGGTTTTAAGTATCCACTATTGATATGATTTATGAATTGTGATTTAAAATTTGTATTTGGTAAATGTTGTGCACCACTGAGACATTGTCTCAGCGATAGCTTTTTATTGCTGTCGCAGGTAGAGAGACAGACAGGGCAGCAGGCTAGGCTGCTAGTATCGCCAGCGAGAGATTTTTGGGTATAGTGAGTATACCACATGTGGCATTTTGTACTGTAATGTATATTCACTGTATGTATATTTTGTTCTTGGTTTTGAGCAGTTGTAAATTTAAGTTGTACAGTAAAGTTGTAAAATAATTATGAGTTATTTGGCTTGTAAAAATTGTGTTATATCTTTGTATCTTAGTCTTTGAAAATCACTGTGGATTTGACTTGAGAAATGTGTTGTGTTGATAAAAATGTTGGAGTTGAGATTTGAAAATATATTGAAGTGCTTTGTACAGGTTTTCTGAAGAACTGTTTTGTCCAAAATACAAATGGCACCTTGCCAAAATTTTTACAGATATTCCAAATAAATCAAATGAGTTAGTTGTTTCACTTCAGTTCACCAAAGTCTTTCACACTTGTAAATAGTGCTCACCACTGTAAAAGAAGTAAGAAAAGTTTTTAAAATCCCTTGTAGTGTATTTAATGGATTATCAGTAGACGGAGTTGGTAATTCATTAGGTATACTACGGGATCATGTTATGCCTTACAGAGGGGTAGGGTGTGACACATATCACTATTTAACAATTAAATAAAACATACATACTTAAATTAAATTGAATATCTCATGTTCAACTTAAAAATCCAGATTTGAATATGATTCAAATAAATTTAAAAATTCAGATTTGAATCTCATTCAAACAAATTTTAAAATTCTGATTTGAATCACATTCAAACAACTTTAAAAATTCAGATTTGAATCACATTCAAACATTTTTTAAAAAATCAGATTTGAATCACATTCAAATATTTTTTAAAAAATCAGATCTGAATTTTATTCAATCAATTTTAAAAAATCAGATTTAAATATGATTCAAACAACTTTAAAAATTCAGATTTGAATCACATTCAAACAACTTTTAAAATTCAGATTTGAATCACATTCAAACAATTTTTAAAATTCTGATTTGAATCATAATTTAATTGTGTGATAAAAATTCTAATTAAACAATTTAATTAGACATAAAATGGATCTTAAATCATACAACAATTGCACATTCACCATCCATTTACCTTTGCACACCATTGTGATGCATCAACCATGCGCACCATGGTGTTCATCATTTGTGCCGCCACTTTGACTTTGCAACCAGCAATAAACTTTTGATCTCATGATCAAACACACAATTAAATCATATAATCATCAATCTAAATGGCAAATATAGTGGCTTTGATACCAATTGAAGGAACGGAAGCGTGAAAAACACAAGTTTATACCATTGAATTCAAAAATTTTCACCTAGGGTCACATGCATCATGCAAGATTTATTTTTATCTATTTGATTTCAATGATAAACAACATATTAAAACTCTTTTAATATGTTTTTGGATCTGTATTTGCCATTTAAGATTTTAAAATTAATCAGATTAATTTTAGAACCCTAGATTAAATCAAGAACGATTACACTAACCTCTTGATGTACTGCAGCATGTCTGCGCCTTTGAGATTCGTCTTCAGGACACCAGATGTTGTCCCTCTAGCTTGTCTACACCAAGAACACCTATGGCAGCCCTTGAACAGCTTCTAAAGCTTTTTCTATTAATTAGAAATTCAAGTTCTGCCTTTTAAGAGATTAGAGATGTAAACAGGACACTAGAAACAATTCCTAGTGTTCTTAATTCAAGAGATTGATGGCTAATCTCTTTGAATTGATAAGAGATGAAGAAGAAGAGATAAAAACCCTCAAAGTGGCGTGACAAAGGAGTGTGGCTGCTGGTTGTATTTTATTTTCTCATAACAACACTTAAATAGCTAGGTTAACACATTAAACCCTTGCCACATGTCACCCTTTGATTAGCTCTAGGTTTAAGTGACCCAATCACATTGTGCCAAGTGTCAAACCTATATTTAATCTTGATTTTAATCATCTTATATGATTAAAAAACATTTGGCAAGCTTATGTGTTATGCCATGTGTCACCATCTCATGGTGCCACGTGTCACACTGTAAAATGACCAAAATGCCCCTGTGCCTTAATTTTGAGTTCTTAACCCAAAATAATTATTTTCTTCTTCTAATTAATTTATATCAAATATAAATTAATTAATTAATCTCTATTAATTAATTTCTCATTAATTAAATTCATATTTAAACACTTTAAATATAAATTTAACTTATATTATACATCCAATAATCTAGATTTGGTTTCAAGTCATGCTAGGGACTTTGCAATCTAATTGCAAACCAAACTTATTTAATTAATCAATTAAACTCTTTAATTAATTAATTAAATCATATTTAATTAGGTGATAACTTGTGTGTGTGTGTGACTTACTAGGCTCATCACTAATTGGCAATGAGACATGACATCAACTCTTAATATCATCAGAACTCTTTCTTACCATAGATGATTTCTCTAAATCATTTTATAAACCTCATAGACCATGGTTAACACCTAGCATAGCATGCCATGGCCACCCAATTAGTAATAAGGTTTACCTTAAATGAACCTATAATCATATGTTACCATGCACTAGAATCTCTCTGTTACAAAATCCCAACTCAAGCCGAGTCATGGTTTATGTCAAACTCCATTTGCTATGAATATTATGTTCTCTTTTAATTCCAGTTCTTGATTAAAAAGATTTTCTCATCGTAAAACTCTTTTACGAATAAATCTATCAGTCCTGGCCAGGAACTTGAAACATCAAGAACAATTAAATGAACATAGGATTTTATCTCTATTTACTTAGAGGAACAGATTCCATCTTGATCAACACCTACCTCCATATATAACTAGTAGGAGCCAACACATGCCCATATACCCATACACAGTACAAGTATGAAAGCAGTATCAAACTCAAACTACCTATATACAAGATAATTGTGCTATCTCAGGTCTAAAGATTATATGCACTGATATGATTTATGACAAAACATTGACAAGAGTAAACTCCATGTGCTTGTCATAAGTGTCACTGGTTCGGCCTACTTATCATTTATAAGTGCCTATCATGTTTGCTATATGGCATGAGACTCACCATTCCATCTTATTTATATCTCATATAAATAACTTGGGAACAAACATGAATACAATCTTTCTGGATAAGTCATGTCCTTATTATGAAGTATCCTCGATTGTGAACCTATTTATGATACTTCGTGCTAGAAATATTGTCACTCATATTCTTAACAACTTAAGAATAATATTTCTAACAAAATATCAATGGACCTTTTCTATTACACATAAATATATTATGTAAACGGAAAAGTGGAAATGCCTTTTATTAATAAAATATGTACAAGATACATACTAAATGTTATGCTCTAGGGCATACTACTAACAACCAACACAAGGAGATTTCTCCCCGTTAGTTCATATTTATGATGTAAATGTACTATATGTATCAAACATTCGAGCAGTCGTACTTATCGAATAATATTTCAAATTCACAGTTCAAAATTTACTTTAAAACCTTTGCTCTGATACCACTAAAACATGTCACACCCTACTCCTCGTAAGATGTAACATGCTCCCATAGTACACCTAATGAATTACCGTACTTCGCCTACCGATAACCCATTAAATATACTACAAGGGATTTTAAAACAATTTTCGTTCATTTTTAAATTGGTGGGTTAAATTTTCTCAAATATTAAAAACCTTTATTTAAAGTCCAAACATAAATCTAATTTTTAGATATTTAAAATCTCCGCAATTTTTACAAAATTTTCGTCAAAGTGCCGTATGTACTTTGAGAAAACAGGTCTTCAAAACCTGAAAATAAAGACACTCCTAATATTTTTCTCAACAACTTCTTCAAATTTCACAATCAATCTCAACCAATTTCTCAAGTCTCAAAATTCAAACAATCCTCATTTCACAAATCAACACAAGCAAATCAATACACAGTTTAAATTAAATCAAACAATAAAACACCTCATTGAGGTAACCAAATTAATTTTCACATTCATGGGAGCATTAAAATTTAATAATGCAAAACTTTATAAGTATATAAAATCTCAAGATAATATTACAATAATTTGTATTTGATTACAATCGAAACATATATATTACAAAAGAGTTGGTACAACTGCTCAAAGTAAATTTCATACATATAATTACAGAATTACATTAAAAGCTAATGTACAAGGGTATACCTATGATATACCCAAGGATAATATCACCGTGTCTTTCAGTAACCTCGCTCAGCTGCTTTATTTTTCCTTTCACCTACGACAGCATACAAAGCTATCGCTGAGTGGTGAACTCAGTGGTGCACAAACTAATAATTTAAAACTTAATACAAATTACTCTTAACAATTCATAATGAATAAAAATTTAAAATTTCTAAATTCTTCAAAATCCATGACGTACAAAAATCATTATTTTCATTCATGCAAATTATTCATTTGAATAACATTTTGATCAATTAATAACTATTTATTTACATTTCTTTTAAATTCTGAAATAATGCAAAAATATTTTGAATCATTAACAAATTATTTATTTCAATCACAATTTATCAAATTATGCATAATTTAAAGGGCATTGCCAACAATTTACACAGTTGATCCCATGACCCAAAATTCAAATAGATGCCGTGTTGCACATCACGATATTTCACATTCTCCCAATAACCGAGGCTAAAAGGGAGAAACAAAGACTAGCTAGTATATGTGAGTACTCATTCAAATTCTTCCTCAACTGGCAAGCCAGAGAGGAAGTAACTCGCCCCATCTAGTGGAGGAGATATCTCACTAGACAAGCTAATGAGAATTCACAACAAATTTTGCCATGTCAACTGTGGTTTCAAATCATATTCAAAACAATTTCTATTTGCAAAGTGTTTACAAATCATTAACATATTTAATCATCATAAATTCATGTTCAAGGTTGGCAACACATCAAACTTAAAATTTACAATCCTCAAAACAATGCAATAAATCCTTAAATGCATAAGAAAATTTATATTCAAATTATACAATTTCATTCAATAAGTTAAAATTCTCAACACAACAAAAATCATAAATCATACAATAAATTTATTTCAAATCAATTTGGAATTGAAAAATAACAAAAGAGTTAGTTGTGCACAAATCTTATACTAGTCGCCTCTTGGCCTTGACTCGATCCCTCGGGTTCTTTTCCGGTATTCTTTTCAACTGAAACACACAGTTTCATAGTGTTTCAGTATCATAACTTAGCATAAATCCAAAAATAAATTTATTTGTCACTTTTACCTGGCTCTAATGTGCTAAACTTGACGTTCTTCAAAATTTGTGTTTCGGGGTTACTATTCACTATACTATTCAAGTCAATTTGTTGACTTTCTAAGGCTTAATAGGTATGGGAATTCCAACTTCACCCACATACCACATTTTGATAACTAAATTTGTTGGTTTTGGTGGTTTACTCAAATTCTAAGTCCTTTAGGCAAATTTGCAAATTTTCAGTTTTGGTGTCCTAAGTTGCACTGTTCTATTGGTCACTTTACTACTAGAATTTGGCAAAACTTTCTTCATAGAAAATGTTCCTTATTATCTTAAGTTTATTCTTCTTTTTGAATCACTCCTATTGGAGTTTTGTAGCTCATGTTATAGCCATTTGAACCATGGCTGCCGGATTGGACTCAACCCAAATTTCTGGGCAATTTTTAGGTGGCCAAATGACTTGGTTAATAGCATAATTTGGGTTTGTGTTCTTCATGAAAGTTTTAGGTCTATATCTCAGCTATCCACTGATAAAATTTCAGGTCATTTAGACCTATCTTGCCCAAGTTATGGCCAAATGAACAAACACTGTTCATTTGGTCATTTTTGTACAGGTAAGATTGCCTAATCCGGATTTGGTCAATTTGTTCACTAGGTTTTGGTCACTTTTTGGGCATGATTCCTAAATGAAAATTGTGTCATTTTGTGTCTATTTTCATTCCCAGTTGGTTTCATACCAACTGCACTTATAAATTTTCTGTTTTGGTCTCTCAAAGGGACCTTGGTCATGCTGCTAGCAATATGACCACATTGAATCCAAATTTGCTTTTAGTTCAAACACTTCTAACACACTTCATTTGGTCACAAATGACCATTTCTCACTTCCAACTAGGTCAAAGACATCATTTACCAATTTCTTACATTTTTGTCTCTAAACCCTAATTGTCCAAAACCCTAATTCACACTATTTGTTGCATTTAGCCAATTCAATGCCTATATACATGCTTCTCCAACCCAAACAAGATCACATACACCTTTAAGTCCATCAAACTTATGCATACACATAACAAAACCCTAATTGACCGAAATTTAGGTTTGGTCCTCCAACAATTAATTTCATTTCATTTTAAGTTTATTTCTAAGTTAATTAAGCTATAAACACAACTAATAAACTAGTTTTGCAACTTAAATCACTAACCTCAATCTTTGATGTCCAATTCTTCAATTCTCTTCTTTTTTTCTTTTTCTTTGCTCTTTCAATCTTCTTCTTAGGTTGAGGTAACAAGCTTTGATGAAGTGTTTACGGAAAATATTTAGGTTAAGTGAGGGAATTCAAGCTTGAGTGCAAGCTTCAATGGAGGTTTAACAATGGAGAGGGAGAGAGAGAGTGAGGGCGGCACATGGATGAGGAAGAAGACTTTTATGTTTTTTTTTTCTTTTCTTTTCTTTTCCTTTTTTTATGTCTTAGGAAGACCATAAATCACTTTAATTAAATTTATTAATTATAATCTTTATGGCATCATGCATGATGTCATGCATGATGTCATCTCCTTTCACTTTTTTTATTTTCTTCTTTTTTTTATTAGTTCTTTAATTTAATTCCCGAATCTGAAATTTTCTTTTCTCCGAGTTTATCTGACAGTTAGGTCAGGAGTTAGCTCTCGGGGTCAATTGACCAAATTGCCCCTCGCCGGTTCAACCTGGTTTGCAAATAATTCAATATTTCTTCCGGATCCTTAACTTAATTATTTGACTGACTTAACAATTCTTTTTCGTGAATTTCTCTTTTCCACTGTGTTCGCAATGGTCCTAAGGACCGCGACGTCATTTTACGATTCGAAATTTGAGTTTAAATCGACTTCGCAGTTGTTCCCGAGAAGGTCATCCATCGCTGTGACTCTCGGCTCGTTTAACTTCTTATGTTCTGTTTTTCTTACTTTTACTTAACTAATTGATAATTACTAATTATTTGTGTTTATGGCTTCTCTAGTTGTCTTAAGTGTGGTTCTAATCCCCTTAACTGTCCGGATAGACACCGGTCACCGGAACAGTGAAATATGCTAGGTTATGCAAATAGGGGTGCTATAAGAAAACCAAACTAAGTTGACTTAAAAATTATCCTAATCCGGGTGACCGACATGCTGTCTCTGGAAAATGACCAAATGAACAATATTTGTTCAAATGATCATAACTCAGTGTAGAAAAGTTCAATTGATCTAAAATTTTATCAGCAGAAATCTGAGATACAGCCCTACAACTTTCATGAAGAACACAAATCCAAATTCTTACCATAACCTAGTCAAATTGCCAACCAAACTTAGGACACCAAATCTGGCAGAACCAAAATTGCCCAGAAATTGTGGGTACAGGTCAATCTGGCCAGTTATGGTAAAATGACCATAACTTGAGTTACAAAACTCCAAATGGACTGATTCAAATAAAGAAATGTAACTAGACACAATAAGAAACAACTTTCATGAAGACAATTTTGTCAAATTCCTACTGTACAAATGACCAATGGAACAGTAAACTTAGTGCTTGAAATCTGAAAATTGTGAATAACTAACACTAAGCTTTCAAATGGTATTGGCAACCAATACCAACAACTTTAGAATGCAAAATGTGGTATCTTGGTGAACTTAGGTTCAATAAATTCATTATATATTAAAAAGTTAACAATTTAAGTGAATAGTAATGTGAATAGTGATATAAAGACACAAAGTGTAAGAACTATATTGTTAAAGGGAAATTAAGGCCATAAATTTGAAATTGATGAAATGTTTATGGATTGCTTGAAACATGAAAAGTAAGTCACCTAATTGATGTGAATAGGTAGTTAGGGCTTATATGCCCATCACAAATAGAATTCATAAAATATATAAAAGAGAAAGGAAAAATGTTTTGAATACAATAGTACATGTGAACCATTGTTTTGAATTGTGATCAATATGAATAACATAATGAATGAATATGTAACACCCCTATGTTCGGTAGTGCGTTCTACTGTTCCGGTGACAGTGTCTGTCTGGACAGCTAGGATGCTTGGAATTATATTTAAATATTAGTGTGGAAATATAAGGTAGTGAAATACAATAGAATAAAATACAAGAAAAACAAAGAAAAAATAATAGCAATGAAATATAACCAAGTTAAACGAACCGAGAACCATAGAGATGGGTGACCACATCGGGAAGTTACGGCGTGGACCGTTGATTAGCCCTGGACCGCGGGGAACCCTGAAAAATATATTTAGGACTTAAATAGACATCTATTGAAGTATAAATATTATTAGAAATATCAAAGAAAAATTAATTAATTAGTACAAAGAAAAACAGAAAATCAAGAAAACGATAAAATTCGGTGTTACCGAAAAATCGGGAATGCAACCCGAATAGGGGCATTGTGGTCATTTAATACCCCGAGTTGTCTTTTGACCTAAATGTCCATTAAAAATACATGATATTACACTTGGAAAATGTCATGAAAAATTAAATTGGTGGTACATGAATTAAATAGCACAAGATAGGAGTTAAATGTGGAAATATAGAAACTTTAGAATAAACAAATATTACATTCTCACTTAGTGCTCCACTAACACCTAAAGTAGACCATTAACCTTCATTTTGGACAGCAGAAACTTCATCTTCTTCAAACTCTCAAAGACCAGCCGAAATGCTCCCAAAGAATCCTCCATGGCCGAATTCATGCAAGCTTCATTCTCCCATGATCCAAGCCTATTTCCTTGCATTTTCCTTCACTAAAGTTATTCTACACAACTTGGGCAGTAGATAGGCAGCAAGAAGATCAAGTTTTGGTGAGGTTTTGAAGAATTTCAAAAGTGGTAAGTAGGTGTCTTTTATGCTTATTTCATTAAACCTTGTGTGGATGTTATGGGTAGTTGAATTGTGGAAGGATTTTTGAAGTTTGATGAGTTAAGGGAGAGGTATATTTTTGGCAGCCATGGAACTTCAATAAGGGCAGTTTATCCTTGCATGTAAATGGTAGATTAAAGTGTTGATGAAGTGTTTATGTGTGTAGGAATAAATTGGATAATGTATGTGTGATAGTACACTTGATTTTGGAAGCTTGGAAAGCTAATTGAAGAAAATTACAATCGGCAATTTGAAGTGAGGACCAAAATATGTTGTTTCATGGTTTGGTTTATGGAATTTTATTGTTGAATTATGGTGCTTGTAATGGCAGCATGTATATGTGTATAAGGGTTTGAATGTGGACATGAATGAGCTAGGTCATGTGGTTAAATTGTTTATAATTTGAACTTGGTAAATTCTGTACTATAATGTACATATTGAGTGTGGTTAAAAGTTGCCAAGATGACCAACAATGTGAAGTAAAATGTGTTTATATTATGGTACAAACCAGAAATGGCATGAAGGAAATGATTTGGTAAGTGTTAAATGTGTAATTGATGAGTGGTGAATAATGTACAATAGGGCAGTGTATGTTTTGGGCTTAGAACCTTAAGTGTGTGACTCCAATTGGTATGAGACCAATTGGAGGTGAAACTAGGCACAAAATGTGCCAACTTTCATGAAGGAAGGTTACCAAAATTCTGCTTGGAAGGTGACTTGAAAAATGACCAAATCTGGATTAGTGCATTGAAAGCCTGAAAATTGACCATTTGGCAAGCACTTAGTGTTTTGGTCATAACTCACTCAAAACAGATCCAATTGACCTGAAATTTTTACCATGGATAGTTAAGACATATATCTACAATTATTATGGAGACACCAAAGCCCAGAAATGACCATAAGCAAGTCAAATAGCTTGCACAAGTTTTGGTCCAAAAATTGGCAGAACCAAAGGTGACCTAAAAATGACCTAAAGTGACCATTTTGATGCATTCTGACCAGCATTGGTAGAATGACCATAACTTGGTCTACATAACTCAAAGTGACCTGAAATTTTGTCCCGCATGCAATAAGACATAGACCTACAAGTTTGTAGTTTTGACCGAAACCTGAAAACTGAGGGAACTAGGTCATCCGGCCAGGTCAAATTAATATACCGAAATTCGGCAAATTGTAATAAAATGCAATATACTTGAAAATGAATTTGATAACATGTACCAATACTAAAAGGCTATAAATGTGACATATTGGTAACATTAGAATTGACTCACTTAGAGTGCATCAAGGGTCAACATTATAGGTTGACTAATGAAATGAATTGAAGGGAATAGTACCAAGAAAATTTAAATATTAGATTTTATTATTAGAAACAAATTCATTGAGTACTGAAACACTTTAAATTATGTGTTTCAGTTGAAAAGGATATTGAAAAGCGTAAGGAACACTGAGTCAGGGCCAAGAGGCATATATCAGAGGTTTGTGCACAATAGTTATTTCTTTTGAATTTTTCAATTGAAATAAATTATGATTATTGTATGTTATTGTTTTAAATTGTGTTTGTGCACAATAATTTTGATTTCTCATTTTCTACTTAAAAATTTAATTGAACATTATAGTTTTAAATTGTGTTTATGCACAATACTTTTTATATTCATTGCTTTTATCAGAAAATTTATTTGGAGAAATGTGTTATAAATAATTTTTTATTGTTTTGGCTTTGGGAATCTTATTTGAAAATTATTGTGTTGCCTACTTTGTAAATGGAAATTTTGAGATAAAATATGATTTGTGGTTTGTATGAAATATTTAAATATTGTGATTTGGAATTGTTTTGATTCACACTTGGCATGACAATATTACTATATTCCTCCTCCATTTATGGGGTGAGTGTGATTATATTCCTCCCTCTTTGACTTGCCAGTCTGAGGTGAGTGTGGATGAGTACTCATTATTTAGCTAGCTTCCTCCCTCATTGATTTCGATTATTGGGGTGAGTTGTCTTGTCGTGGTGTACAACACGGCATGTGCAGAAAAATTGTGTCATAGCCTAAATTGTGTTATTGATTGGCAATACTGTATTATTCAGTTATTTGATCAAATGGTGTTATTGATTGGCAAAACTATATTATTCAGTTATTTGATCAAATGGTGTTATTGATTGGCAAAACTGTATTATTCAATTATTTGATCAAATGGTGTTATTGATTGGCAAAACTGTGTTATTCAATTGTCTGATCAAATTTGTGTTATATGAACTTTGTAAATTATGAAATGGAATTGTGAATTATTTAATTTGTGAATTGTCAATAAAAGATTTATATATCGCATTTCAAATTGTTATTGTGCATCACTGAGTAAATTTTACTCAGCGATAGCTTTTCATTGCTGTCGCAGGTAGACAGACTGACAGGGCAGCAGACTAGGCTGCTAATGCTATATTGAGAGTTCATTGGGTATATTAAGTATACCATATTTTGCATTTTGTATTGTAATGTATGTTCACTGTATGTATATATTGTTCTTGGTTTTGAGCAGTTGTAAATTAAAATTGTACATTAAAGTTGTAAACTAAATTTGTAAATTATTTTGGTTTGTGAATATTGTGATATATTTCTTTTATCTCAACTTTTGAAAACACTGGAAAATTATTGTGGATTTGAGTTGACAAATGTTGAGAAACATATTGTGTTGATTAAATGTTGGAGTTTGAGATTGAGAAATATATTTGAAGTGTTTTTTATAGGTTTTTGAAGAACTGTTTTATTCAAAATACAGATGGCACTCCGCTAAAATTTTTACAGAAATTACTAATAATTCAAATGTGTTAGCTGTTTCACTTCAGTACAAAAAAAAAAATTTAATACCTGTAAATAGTGCTCACCACTGTAAAAAGAAGTAAGAAAAGCTTTAAAATCCCTTGTAGTGTATTTAATGGGTTATTAGTAGACAAAGTTGGTAATTCATTAGGTATACTATGGGATCATGTTATGCCTTACAGAAGGGTAGGGTGTGACAGAATAAATGAACCATATTAATGTATGAATGAGACATTAGTTCTCATTATTGTAGAAAGGAAAAGTACTTTGAGTACAATGATATAAAAGGATAATTGATATGAATTGTGATCATATATATGATCAAATGAATGTATACATTATAATTGAAAATACAACCAAGTTAAATGAGCCGGTGCCCTAGCGATGGGTGACCGTACGGGGAAGTATCGGTAAATACAGAAAATTCATGAAATAATTATTGGGACTCCAGAGAAGAGTCATTGAGATTTCTATGACATTAGAATGCTGCTTAGAAAAATTTTTCAATCGGTACAGACAATTTTAGTCTATTAAGCTAAACGGAGGGCATTTTGGTCATTTTGCCTTTAGAGGTGATTTTTGGCCGACTTGTCCAGTTAAGTAAATAATTATTATGATCTAAAATATGAATAAATATTGCTAAAAATTGAATTGAAAATGAGTAGACAAAAGAAGAAAAGAAAATAAAAGAAAATACCTAATTATGACATCATATGATGTCATTAAAAACCTATCGACCAATCACCATTCAACAAGCTTACATAAAACCAATAAAAAGAGATAAATGAGACAAAAGATTGAAAAAAAATTTTGCTCCTTTCTTCCTCAACCAGCTGAACTCCATGGGAGAAATTGCTTTCACCATTTTCTTGCAATTTAGCTTCAATTCCTCATGCTTCTCACCATAAAAGCCCTAACCACCTTCACTAAAAATTACACCCACACCAAGGAGAAGTGTTTAGTTGCCAAGAAATTTGAAGAAAGTGAAAAAAAATCTAAGGTTTCAACAAGCCAGGAGAGTAGTTAAAGAGGTTAGTGCACTACCCATACCCTTTTTCTTTCCTAAGCATGAAAGCATGCTTGATTAAGTTGAATGGCATGAAAAGAAAAGAAAACTTAGAATATGTTGAAGTTTCAATTTGTGGCAGCCCTAGGAAGTAAATGAATTTGATGGTTTTGATGATTTTGTTTTAGTTAGTGAAGTTGATTAATGAAGTTTAAGGCATTAGAAATCAAATTACATGGATGTATGATTGAGATTGAAATTATAAGTTGGGGTTTTGACCTAACTTAGATTTTGTATTATTGCTTAGAATTTGATGATGTTGAGATGATTTAATGACCATTAGAAGTTCCTAATATGTCAAATGAAGTTTGTGGAGTTGGGAGAATTGAATTTGGGAGTGTTGATTCTTACGCAGGAAATTCAGACCTTTGAGTCCAATGTATTTCTTGAGCTATAACTAGAGTTGTATAGGTTCAATTGGTGCAAGGACAATTGGACATGAAACTAGACACATAATGGTACAACTTTGGTTAAGAAACCCTGCCTAGAAAACCAAACTAAGTTGATCTAAAAATTACCCTAATCTGGGTGACCAACATTCTGTCTCTGGAAAATGACCAAATGAATAGTATTTGTTCAAATGGTCATAACTCAGTGTAGAAAAGTTCAATTGATATGAAATTTTACCAGAAGAAATCTGAGACATAGCCCTACAACTTTCATGAAGAATACAAATTCAAATTCTGACCATAACCTAGTCAAATTGCCAAGCAAACTTAGGACACCAAATCTGGCAGAACCAAAATTGCCCAGAAATTCTGGGTATAGGTCAATCCAGGTAGTTATGGTAAAATGACCATAACTTGAGCTACAAAATTCCAAATGGAGTGATTCAAAAAAAAAAACAATATAACTAGACACAATAAGGAACAACTTTCATGAAGACAATTTTGTCAAATTCCTACTGTACAAATGACCAATGGAACAGTAAACTTAGTGCTTGAAATCTGAAAATTGTGAATAACTAACACTAAGCTTTCAAATGGTATTGGCAACCAATACCAACAACTTTAGAATGCAAAATGTGGTATCTTAGTGAACTTAGGTTCAATAAATTCATTATATATTAAAAAGTCAACAATTTGAGGAAATAGTAATGTGAATAGTGATATAAAGACACAAAGTGTAAGAACTATATTGTTAAAGGGAAATTAAGGCCATAAATTTGAAATCCATGAAATGTTCATGGATTGCTTGAAACATGAAAAGTAAGTCACCTAATTAATGTGAATAGGTAGTTAGGGCTTATATGCCCATCACAAATAGAATTCATAAAATATATAAATGAGAAAGGAAAAATGTTTTGAATACAATGGTACATGTGAACCATTGTTTTGAATTGTCATCAATATGAATAACATAATGAATGAATAAATGAACCATATTAATGTATGAATGAGGCATTAGTTTTCATTATTGTAGAAAGAAAAAGTACTTTGAGTACAATGATATGAAAGGATAATTGATATGAATTGTGATCTTATATATGATCAAATGAATGTATACATTATAATTGAAAATTATTATTAAATAATGAAGTCATAAAACACAATATATTAATATTTAATGATATTATGTGCCCTTGTATTGCCTAGACATGTGTGTTAGATTGGATAGTTTGGCATGTCAATAGGGTATTGTTTTAGCAGTACTATGAAAGGCTTTATGCCTGTATTCATAGCTTTATGCCCGTATTCATGGCTTTATGCCCGCATTCATGGCTTTATACCCGCACTCATGGCTTAATGCCCGATTATGTATTATCATGGCTTTTTAGCCATACTGACTGCATACGTGGTTGACGTTCTGCGTCTCATGGTATGACGGCCCGAGGCACCGCGGTGTCCAGTGCCAACGACCCGTTATCCAGTTTAGTCAGCCTGTCGTAGGTTACTTGGGCAATCTAATTTATTAAAATAAGTTATGAATATTAGCAATTAAAAATGCTAGAAAGTAAATAAATGAGAAGAAGTTCTGAAATAAATTAGATTAGCTCTAAAAATTTGTTCCTTAAAATGATTTGAAGCAAATTAAACTAGTTCTAAAAATTTTAAATATTACGAAATGATTGTAAGCAACTTAAAAAGTATCAAAGAAGTGATAAAAAGACTAGTAGAAGAATTATAACTTAAATAACATTACAAATGTGATTTTCATAAGAATATAAGTATAAGTATAAATTTTAGATTTGTTTGCACATTATATAAATGATTATTGTAAACTTATAAAAGAAGTGCTCCAATTATTTTTACTTGTTATATTATTTCCTTGTTATATTATTGCACCACTAAGCAGCAATGCTTAGCGTGATGGATTTGTTTCCTCGCGCAGGTACTGAAGTTAAAGCCCAGCGAATACCAAACAGAGATTTTGGAGTTCTGATCTGCAGAGTGTTCAAGGTTATCACCTCCTCAGCAATGCATGTAGATAGGGCCCATATAGATCATATTATGTATTTTGTACATTATAATTAGTTATTATTTGTAATGTAAACTATGAATTGTATGTTGAAATATAGATTATGGAACTACAATTAATTTGGAGATCATGTAAATTATGAATTTATGTAATCAGTCTGTAAATCATGTAAATTAATGAAACTTGAGAACTTATATATATAAATTATGCATGAATGGAAATGCATGGAAATGAATATGAAATTGAGATATATGAATGAGATGTGAATAATGAGAATAATTGATGAGATTTTTATTGTAAAATATTATTGAAAATTTCAAGCAGGTGAATAATGAAATGCGTCAACTGATAATAAAATAGGAGAAACTCCGCTGGTTTCTCCGTAGAAAAATAATTGATATTAAAATATAATGAGATCAAATTATTAAAATAATAAAGTAAGACAAGATAGGGTGCTTCGGCACCAAATGTAGCACACTTCGCTCGGCTACACTATAGTCAAGTGAGGGGGTGTTACATTGAATATAGGTTTGACACTTAGCATAATGTGATTGGGTCAATTAAACCTAGAGCTAATCAGAAGGTGACATGTGGTAAGGGTTTTAAGTGGTGACCTAGCTATATAATGTGTTGTTATGAAAAAGAAAAATAACAAGTTGCCATTTACTCCTTGGTGCCGCCACCTAAAGAACACTCTCCCTTCTCTTCTTCTTCATCTCTCATCAATTCAAAGAGATTAGTAAAGAATCTCTAGAATTAAAAATACTAGAAATTATTTCTAGTGTCCTGTTTACATCTGTAATCTCTCAAAAGGCAAAACTTGATTTTCTAATTCATAGAAAAAAGCTTTAGAAGCTGTTCAAGGCCTGCCATAGGTGATCTTGGTGTGGGCAAGCTAGAGGGACAACATCTAGTGTCCTAAAGACGCATCCCAAAGATGCCAAACACACTGCAGTGCATCAAAAGGTTAGTGCACTTGTTCTTGATCTAATCTAGGATTCTAATGCATTAATCTGTTAATTCTAAAATCTTAAATGGCAAATATAGATCCAAAAACATATTAAAAGAGTTTTAATATGCGGTTTATCATTGAAATCAAATAGATAAAAATAAATCTTGCATGATGCATGTGACCCTAGATGAAAATTTTTGAATTCAATGATCTAAACTTATGTTTTTCATGCTTCCGCTCCTTCAGTGCCAAGTGTCAAACTTAGAGTTAATCTTGACTTTGATCATCTTACATGATTAAAAGACAATTGGCAAGCTTATGTATAGTGCCATGTGTCACCATCTCATGGTGACACATGTCACCCAGTGAAATGACTAAAATACCCCTGTGTCTTAATTTTGAGTTCTCAATCCAAAATAATTATTTCTCTTCTTCTAATTAATTTATATCAAATATAAATTAATTAATTAATCTTTATTAATTAATTTCTCATAATGAAATTCATATTTAAATATTTTAAATATAAATTTAACTTATACTATACATCCAATAACCTATATTTGGTTTCAAGCCATGCTGGGGACTTTTGCAATCTAATTGCAAACTAAACCTATTTAATTAATCAATTAAACTCTTTAACTAATTAATTAAATCACATTTAATTTGGTAATTACTTGTGTATGTGTGTGACTCACTAGGCTGCTCATCACTAATTGGCAATGAGACATGATATCAACTCTTAATATCATCAGAACTCTTTCTTACCATAAATGATTTCTCTAAATCATTTTATGCACCTCATAGACCATGGTTAACACCTAGCATAGTATGCCATGGCCACCCAATCAGTAATAAGGTTTACCTTAAATGAACCTATAATCATATGTTACCATGCACTAGAATCTCTCTGTTACAAAATTCCAATTCGAGCTGGAGTCATGGTAGATGTCAAACTCCATTTGCTATGAATATTATGTTTTCTTTTAATTCCAGTTCTTGATTAAAAAGATTTTCTCATCAGAAACTCTTTTCTGATTAAATCTATCTGTCCTGGCCAGGAGCTTGAAACATCAAGAATAATTAAATGAACATAGGATTTTATCCCTATTTACTTAGGGTAATAGATTCCATCTTGATCAACACCTACCTTCATATATAACTAGTAGGAGCCAACACATGCTCATATACCCTTACACAGTACTAGTATGAAAGCAGTATCAAACTCAAACCACCTATATATAAGATAACTGTGCTATCTCAAGTCTAAAGATTATATGCACTGATATGATTTATAACAATGCATTGACAAGAGTAAACTCCATGTGCTTGTCATAAATGTCACTGGTTCGGCCTACTTATCATGCATAAGCGCCTATCATGTTTGTTATATGGCATGAGACTCACCATTCCATCTTATTTATAGCTCATATAAATACATTGGGAACAAACATGATTACAATCTTTCTGGATAAGTCATGTCCTTATTATGAAGTATCCTCGATTGTGAATCAATTTATGATACTTTGTGCTAGAAATATTGTCACTCATATTCTTAACAACTTAAGGATAGAATTTCTAACAAAATATCAATGGACCTTTTCTATTACACATAAATACATTATGTAATTGGAAAAGTGAAATTGCCTTTTATTAATAAAATGTGTATAAGATACATACTAAATAATATGCTCTAGGGCATACTACCAACACAGACATATAAAAAGATTTAGATCCTAGGGCTAAAGCTTTAATAGTTGAGCCATCGCCAATACGGAGTCTAACATCTCGAGAATGCAAGCTGCTACTATTTGCTAGTTCCTGCATATCATAAGAAATATGAGAACTAGCACCATTATCTAAAACCCAAACTGTAGATGAATTATGAGTATCATCAGAATCTAAATAACAATATATGGATATACCTTCCGAAGGTGTATCCTTCTTGTTCTTCAGAGAAGCGAGATACCCAGGGCAGTTCCTTTTCCAGTGCCCATCCTGCTGGCAGTGGAAACACTTTCCTTTGCCTCCTCAACTTTAGTCTTCCCTTTTTGTTTAGCTATTTTCTTGGAAGGACCAAGAATCTGAGGTTTCTTTTTCTTATTGCCCTTCTTCTTGTTGGACTTTCCAGCAGAAGAAGATGCAATCAAAGCTACCTCTTTTTCTTTATTGTCCGGCATATTCTTTTGGGCAATAACCAGAATGTTGAGTAAACCATCCAAGGTGCATACCTATTTAGTCATATGGAAATTTGTCACAAAATTCCCAAATGACTTAGGAAGGGACTGAAGGATCAAATCCGTCGGCAGCTGGAAATCCATGCTAAAGTCAAGATGTTCCAGTTGCTCAATCAGCTGAATCATCTTGTGGACATGATTCGCAACATTCTGTCCCTCAAACATCCTCATGCGAAATAGTTGTGTAACACCCTCACTTTAGCTAATCCATGCATTCAACTATTCTAGTGATTAATGTCAGTTCGGACAGTCGGAATGTCTGGAACTATATGTAAACTAGAGTGAGGAGTCATAAATAAGGTCATAAATAATTCAAATAAGTGTAAGAAAAATTAAGAAAAAATTTTAGAAATGAAATACAACGAAGTTAAATGAGCCAGTGCCTTAGCGATGGGTGACCCTAATGGGAACTTGCTGTCTTCACAGCAAGTAACGCTAAACCCATGGGGAATCCCGTGAAATAATTTCTAGGATGCCAAAGAAGAGTTACGGAGCCCTAGGTAGCATTAGAATGCCAAGAAAAGGTTAGAAGAATTTTTAAAATTGGTACAGACAGTTTTGGCTCCTTAAGCCAAACGGATGGCATTTTGATCATTTTGTCTTCAGAGACAATTTATGACCAACTTATCAATTTAAGTAGGTGAATTATATGACTTAAAATGTGAACAAATATTGATGAAAATTTAATTAAAAAAAATGAGTAAAAGAAAAAGTTATCGGGTGCTAAAGAAAAAGGCAAACTGAAAACCTGGTAAGACTAAAAATTCGGTCAATGAAATTTGGAAGTCCCACATTGACCAAAAATGAAATTTATTAAGTTAACAAAGCTAAATTAGTTTAGTTAATTGAAATTATAAAATTAAATATAATTATTTAATTAGTCAAACCAAAATGATTAGGAATTTCAATTTAATTACAAAAGTGCCATCTAACAATATTTACAAATTTGCCATTGGGCATTAAATTAATATATAAATCAATAATTGAAAAGAAAATTTTGTCTTCCCATTCTTCATCTTCCCATCCATTGCTCTCTGCCTCTTTTTTTTTTTTTTTTTAATTTCTTCCATTGACACACCTACTCAAAGCTTGAAACCCTAAGTCTCAACCAAAATTTCCTTAGAAAAACTATATCCCACCCTAAACTAAAGCTTAATTAGTAGAGAACACTCAAAAAAACCAAAAGAAATTAAGAGTTTGGGGCAAGAGGAATTTTAGCCATGGTGGTTCCATGAGGGGAGTGAAGATTTGGTGGATTTGAAGGTTGATTTAGGCTAAGTAGAGGTTGAAGACAAGGTTAGTGCTATGAACTTTATTTAATTTTGAAGTTTGATAAATTTGGTTAGGGTTTGATACATCTGGGAATTTTATTATTTATGTCTTATTTGTTGCAATTAAGCAAATATTATTGCTATTGGGATGTATGATTGTTGAAATATGTTGAGAACATACTAAATGAGTAAAGGGAGTGTGGTGTTGTGTTTATGCAGGATTTTCTGGACCTTAAGTCCAGTGTGGTTTTTCGGCCATAAGTAGAATTGTACAAGTCCAATTGGTGTAAGGCCAATTGGAGATGAAACTAGACACATAATGACACAACTTTTATGAAGAAACCCTGCCCAGAAAACCAAGTTAGAATGACCTAGAAATTGCCCCAATCCGGGTGACCAACAAGCTGTCCTTGGAAAATGACCAAATGAACAGTGTGGTCATAACTCACTGTAGAAATGTCCAATTGACCTGAAATTTATATCAATGGAAAGCTTAGATAATTTAGAACAACTTTTATGAAGAACACAAACTTAAAATTTGAACCTAACCAATTGAAATTTCTAGCCCAATTTAGGACACTAAATCTGGCATAACCAAAATTTGTCCAGAATTTCTGAACAAGACCAATCCGGCCAGTTATGGTATTTAGGCCATATCTTGAGCTACAAAACTCCAAATGGAGTGATTCAAAAAGGGAATTAAAGAAGACACATAAAGCAACAACTTTCATGAAGAAAGTTTTGTCAAAATTCTACTGTAGCAAGGTCCAATGGAACAGTAAACTTGGACCTCAAATTCTAAAAAATTGAAATAAAACCTAAGAGGCTAGGAATTGAATTTGGCAATCAATGCCAACAAAAATAAAATGTAAAATGTGGTATCTTGGTGAATTTAGGCTCAACAAATTTTTTATAAATCAAAAAGTTAACCTTTGAATGGAAATGGTCAAATAAATAGTAAGCACTAAATTATATAAAGTAGAAAATCAAACTATAAGAACCATTATAGTAATTAATATAAGATGTGGTAGGTAAATTGTGAATGGTGAATTTGAGTGACACTAGGATTTAAGGAAAATTTAGCTAAATTTGAAATCCATGAAATATTCATGGATTACTTGAAATATGAATGATAATTCACCTAAATCATGAGGAATAGATAGTTAGGGCTTATATGCCCATTACAAATAGTATTCATGATACATTAGTAATACAATTGGAAATATGAAATTGTAATTAGCATAAGTGAATTGTCAAATGTATAAATGAGATGAAGTCAATATGAGGAATTATGTTTCATTGTAATTAGAACAATAATAATATCCTACCCAATAAGTGGTACATGAGAGAAATTAAGGTAAATTATGAATACTTGTTCTCGTCATGAGGAAAAAGAGAAATTAAAATTAATACATAAATAAGTTTGTATCTCAACTACATTGCTCAGAAAAATTTAATTTTCAGTTCTGGACCTCATAATATATTCATAATACAACTGGGAATATAAAATGTGAATTATATATATATATATAGACTATTAAATGTGAAAATGAGGCGAAATTATCACTAGGGCTTATGCCTCTTTTGTAACTAGAAATTAATACCTTACATAATTAATGGCATATGAGAAACAAAAAGAATGTTTTGAGTACAATGATACATGAGAACCATTATTATGAATTGTGATCAACACAAATGATATAATAAATGAATGTATAAATTATGATAAATGCATAATTTATGTAAAATTGTATTCTAAAAATTTATATTTCTGTTACGAATAGAATTGAAATATTATAAATTATAATTAGAATTTGTCGTGAAAAAATGAAATAATAAAACAAAACATATTAACACTTAATGGTACTTATGTGCCCATGTATTGCCTAGACACGTGTGTCAAATTGGATTGATTGGCATGCCAATAGGGTATTGTTTTAGTAGTATTACGTAAGGCTTTATACCTGTATTCATAGCTTTATACTTGCACTCATGGCTTTTATGCCCGATTACTTATTATCATGGCTTTTAGCCATACTGATATGTTATCATGGCTTTTTAGCCATACTGACTACATACGTGGTTGACGTACTGAGCTTACACATCCCATGGTATGACAGCCCGAGGCACTGCAGTGTCTAGTGCCAATGACTCGTGATCCAGTTTAGTCAGCTTGTCATAGGTTACTTGGGCAGTGAAATTTATTGAAATAAGTTAAGAATATTAGCAATTAAAAATATTAAAAATTAAATAAAATAAATGAGTAAGATGACCTAAAATAAATTAGAATAGTTATATATTAGAAAGAATCTAAATGAACTGGACCGATATTAAAATTTACTTATTATGAAATAATCTGAGACAACCTAGAAAGTATTGAGAAACTGCTAAAAGATTAGCAAAGGAAATTATAACATAAATAAATATTGCAAATGTGACTTACATAATAATATAAGCATAAATTTATTATTTTTAAATTATTTTTCTATTGTACATTATTACTGTATATTTGCAAAATAAACACTTCCAAAGAAGACTAAATTAGAATAAGAAAATATTAAATTTTAAAAACTGCATGTGAAGTATAAATAAATCTTAATTATCCGAATTATGTTTTGTTTCTATCTTTATTTGTATATTATTTTCTTATTATATTATTGCACCACTAAGTAGTATTGCTTAGCGCGATGGAATTATTTCCTTCGCGCAGGTACTGAAGCTAAAACCCAGTGGACATTTGACTAGGATTTTTGGGAGTCCAAATTGCAGAGTGTCAAAGGTTGTCACCTCCTCAGCAATGCATGTAGCTAGGGTCCATGTACATCGCATTATGTATTTTGTATGTTATAAATATTTCGTATATTGTAATGTAAATTAACAATTTGTAAGTAATATTTATGTGATGTAAATTTATAAATTGATTATTTCATATGTAATTAATTTGTATATCATATAATTTATAAATTCTGTAAATAGTTTGTAAATCATATGGATTGATGAAGTTGAGAATTTTGTGTATGAACTGAGCATGATTTGGTATGTATGGAAATAAATGGATTTGTACAAATGAGTATGTGAGTTGCAAGAATTGAATGTAAGATTAATATGATGAGTATGAATGATATTCTTATTGTAAAATATTATTGAAAATTTTAAGCAGGTGAATAGTGAAATGCGCCAAATAGAAATAAAATAGGGGAAACTCCGCTGGTATCTCCATAGAAAAATAATTCATATTAAATTAAACAAATTCAAAATTACTAAAATAATAAAGTAAGATAAAATAGGGTGCTCCGGCACCGAGTGTGACATGTCTTGCTCGACTACACTGTAGGCGAGTAAGGGCTGTCACATTTATTGGTATCAGAGCACGGTTTAGGCGTCCCTAGGCATCAATAGATAGAATAAGATTATGTGCATAACATGCATTGCATTCATATGAGTCGAGGTGACACTAATGCAGATCTATTTTCTTTGGTTATTTTAGGTTAAGGTATGGACTCAGAATCACAGAAGGTAGTAAAGGAAGAAGTAGTAAGCCATATCTCGACTGGGAGTGATATTGGAAATCGGGGAGATCCTGCTCCACCAGTGCAAGAGGTGCCTGTAAAACCCCAATAGGCCTTATTTGCACAGATGACTGAGTTCTTTCGACAAATGACTAGGGCAATTCCACCACCACCACCTCAACAAAAATCACCTTTGGGAAAAATTATGAAGTATGGAGCTATAGATTTCAATGGTAGAAAGGAAGATGATTCTTCAGTGGTTGAGTATTGGTTAGAAAGGACTGAAAGAGTCCTGTAGCAGCTCTATTGCACACCAGAACAGAGTTTGGAGTATAATGATAGATTCGAAAAGACTAAATAATATAATATATATAAAAGGAGTAGACAGAGGGAACAATAGAAAGGTAAAGGAATTATTTCAAATACTTACACCCGGTAAATTTCGAGGACAAAATTTTTGTTAGAGGGGAAGAATTGTAATACCCTCACTTTAGCTAGTCCATGCATTCAACTGTTCCAGTGATTAATGTCGGTCCGGACAGTTGGAATGTCTGGAACTATATGTAAACTAGAGTGAGGAGTCATAAATAATTCAAAAAAGTATAAGAAAAATTAAGTAAAAATTTTAGAAATGAAATACAACGAAGTTAAATGAGCCGGTGCCCTATCGATGGGTGACCCTAACGGGAAGTTGCTGTCTTCAAATCTAGTAACGCTAAACTTGAGGGAAATTCCGTGAAATAATTTCTGAGATGCCAGAGAAGAGTTACGGAGCCCTAGGTAGCATTAGAATGCCAAGAAAAGGTTAGAAGAATTTTTATGATTGGTACAGACAGTTTTGGCTCCTTAAGCCAAACGGAGGGCATTTTGATCATTTTGTCTTCAGAGATAATTTTTGACCGACTTGTCAGTTTAAGTATGTGAATTATATGACATAAAATATGAACAAATATTGATGAAAATTTAATTAAAAAAAATGAGTAAAATAAAAACTTATCGGGTACTAAAGAAAAGGGCGAACTGAAAACCTGGTAAGACTAAAAATTCGGTCAATGAAATTTGGAAGTCCCACATTAACCAAAAATGAAATTTATTAAGTTAACAAAGCTAAATTAGTTTAATTAATTGAAATTATAAAAATTAAATATAATTATTTAATTAGTCAAACCAAAATGATTAGGAATTTCAATTTAATTACAAAAGTGCCATCTAACAATATTTACAAATTTGTCATTGGGCATTAAATTAATATATAAATCAATAATTGAAAAGAAAATTCTGTCTTCCCATTCTTCATCTTCCCATCCATTGCTCTCTCTCCCTCTTTTTTGTTCAATTTCTTCCATTGATACACCTACTCAAAGCTTGAAACCCTAAGTCTCAACCAAAATTTCCTTAGAAAAACTATATCCCACCCTAAACTAAAGCTTAATTTGTAACACCCCTAAGTTCGATAGTGCGTTCTACTGTTCCGGTGACCAGTGTTGTCCGGACAGCTAGAATGCCTAAAACTACACTTAGATATGAGTGAGGAGATATAAAATAATGAAATACAAGAAAAGAAAATACAAGAAAAACAAAGGAAAAATAATAGCAAAGAAATGTAACCAAGTTAAGCGAGCCGAGAACCCTAGCGATGGGTGACCGCACTGGGAAGTCGCGGCGTGGACCGTTGACTAGCCCTAGACCGCAGGGAACCTTGGAAAATATTTTTAGGACTTAAATAGACCCCTATTGAAGTATAAATACCATTAGAAATATCAAAGAAAAATTAATTAATTAGTACAAAGAAAAGTGAGAAATCGAAAAACGAACAAAACCCGGTGTTACCGAAAAATCGGGAATGCAACCCGAACAGGGGCATTGTGGTCATTTGACATTCTGAGTTGTCTTTTGACCTAAATGTCCATTAAAAATAAATGATATTACACTTGGAAAATGTCATAAAAAAAAATAAATTAGTGGTACCGAATGTAAATAGCAAAAATGGGAAGCATAATGTGGGAAAATGAAATCTTAGATTAAACTAATAGTTAATTTTGACATAGTGCTCCACTAACTCATTTAAGTGGACCACTACCACTTCATTTGGACAGCAGATCATCTTCTTCCTCACTTCTCCAAGAACCAGCCAAATTGCTCCATTGAAGAACCTCCATGGCCATCCATGGCCAAGCTCCATGCAACCATGATTTAGCCATATTTTTCACTAGCTTCCTTTACAAAAATTGTTCTACACCACTTGGGTAGTAGATAGGCAGCAAGAAGATCAAGTTTAGTCAAGGTTTTGAAGAGTTTCCAAAGTGGTAAGGTTGTATTTTTGGTTATTTCTGCTTCATTAAAGTTTATGAGGAGGTTATGGGTACTTGAATTGTGGAAAGAATTTTGGAGTTTGATGTTCTAAGGAAGATGTTTATTTTTGGTGGCCATGGAAACTCCTTGAGGATAGTTTATTGTTGCTTGTAAATGGTAGATTAAAGGGTTGATTAAGTGCAATTAAGGCCTGAAAATTTATTATTTGGACAGCAGTTAGTGTTTTGGCCATAACTCACTCAAAACAGGTCCAATTGACCTAAACTTTTGACCATGAATATTTAAGACCTATATCTACAAGTCTTATGAAGACACGAAAGCCCAGAAATGACCTTAAGCAAGTCAAATAGCTTGCACAAGTTCGGGTCCAAAAACTGGCCGAACCTAAAATGACCTAAAGTGACCAATTTTGAGGCATTTTGACTAGCAATAGTAAAATGACCATAACTTGGTCTACATAACTCAGAATGACCTGAAATTTTGCCCCGCTTGCAATAAGACATAGATTTACAAGTTTATAGTTTTGACTGAAACCCGAAAACCGAGGGAACTAGGTCGTCCGGGTAGGTCAAACTAGTATCCCAGAATCCAGCAAATTGCAATACAACGCAAAATACATGGAAATGAATTTAGTAATATGTACCAACCTTAAAAGGCTACAAATGTGACATATTAGTAACATTAAAATCTAATTTACCTAGAATGCATCGAGGGTCAACATATTAGGTTGACTAAGCAAATAATAGAATTCAGTGAATTAATTATCAAGCATTATCGTTAGAGACAGTTTAAATGAGTATTGAAACACTTCAAATTGTGTTTCTCAGTTAGCGAAGACTCAGGGAAAGGGAAGGAAACACTGAGTCAAGGCCAGGAGACAGTTATCAGAGGTTTGTGCACAACAATTATTTCTTTTGAATTTTTCAATTGAAATAAATTATGACTATTTGTATATTATTGTTTTCAATTATGGAAATGTGTTTG
Organism: Hevea brasiliensis; assembly: GCF_030052815.1. NCBI lineage: Eukaryota > Viridiplantae > Streptophyta > Magnoliopsida > Malpighiales > Euphorbiaceae > Hevea > Hevea brasiliensis. The sequence continues at coordinate 16,599,245 of NC_079510.1, read as the reverse complement.
AGTGGATACTTATTGCTTGAAAAGTATTGTAAATGGTTTGAAACTGTGAAAAAATTGATTTAGTGTGATTGTGAAAATTGAAGTTAATTATGAATTGTGTTGCCATCTTGTGAATGAAATTATGACTTTGGAAATTTATGGGATTTCTCACGAATCATTTGAATAAAATGTTTAGAATTGATTTTGTGTTCACACTTAGCATGACAGTATCACATTATTCCTCCTCCATTTATGGGGTTGAGATCGTTTATTTCCCTCCTCCATTTCTGGGGTTGAGATCGTTTATTTTCCTCCCTCTCTAGCTTGCCTGTTGAGGATGAGATCGAATGAGTACTCATTATATAGCTAGCTTCCTCCCTCATTGATTTCGATTAGTGGGGTTGAGATTGCTTTGTCGTGGTGTACAATACGGCATTGATCGAAAATTTGTGTCATGGCTTAAGTTGTGTATGAATTGGCAACACTGTGTTCTTAAATTATTTGACTAAATTGTGTTATTATGAGCTTTGATGATTTGTGAAATGGAGTTTAAATTCTTATTGACATTCACTGTCTTTTAAATTTAACCATGTTTTGACTTATTGAGATTTATTATGATATTGTGAAATGGAGTTCAAATTCTTTATGACATTCATTGTCTTGAATTTAACAATGGTTTATGTATCCACTATTTATATGACTTATGATTTGTGATTTAAAGTTGTATTTGGTTAATGTTGTGCACCACTGAGATATTGACTCAGCGATAGCTTTTCATTGCTGTCGCAGGTAGACAGACAGACAGGGCAGCAGACTAGGCTGCCAGTGTATTCAGCGAGAGATCATCGGGTATATTGAGTATACCACATTTTGCATTTTGTATTGTAATGTATGTTCACTGTATGTATATATTGTTCTTGGTTTTGAGCAGTTGTAAATTAAAATTGTACATTGAAGTTGTAAAATAAATTATGAGTTATTTTGACTTGTAAAATTTATACTATATTTCTTTTATCTCATCCTTTGGAAATATTGAAAAGTTATTGTGGATTTGAGTTGATAAATATATTGTGTTGATTAAATTTTGGAGTTTAAGATTGAGAAATATATTTGAAGTGTTTTTTACAGGTTTTTGAAGAATTGTTTTATTCAAAATACAGAGGGTACTCCGCCAAAATTTTTACAAAAATTCCTAATAATTCAAATGTGTTAGCTCTTTCACTTAAGTTCAAAAAATTTTTTAACACTTGTAAATAGTGCTCACCACTGTAAAAAGAAGTAAGAAAAGTTTTAAAATCCCTTGTAGTGTATTTAATGGGTTATCAGTAGACGAAGTTGGTAATTTATTAGGTATACTATGGGATCATGTTATGCCTTATAGAGGGGTAGGGTGTGACATAATTAGTAGAGAGCACTCAAGAAAACCAAAAGAAATTAAGAGTTTGAGGCAAGAGGAATTCCAGCCAAGGTGGTTCCATGAGGGGAGTGAAGATTTGGTCGATTTGAAGGTTGATTTAAGCTAAGGAGAGCTTGAAGACAAGGTTAGTGCTATGAACTTCATTTAATTTTGAAGTTTGATAAATTTGGTTAGGGTTTGATACATCTGGCAATTTTATTATCTATATCTTATTTATTGCAATTAAGAAAATATTATTGCCATTGGGATGTATGATTATTGAAATATGTTGAGAACATACTAAATGAGTTAAGGGAGTGTGGTGTTGTGTTTATGTAGGATTTTCTGGACCTTGAGTCTAGTGTGGTTTTTCAGCCATAAGTAGAATTGTGCAAGTCCAATTGGTACAAGGCCAATTGGAGATGACACTAGACACATAATGACACAACTTTCATGAAGAAATCCTGCCTATAAAACTAAGTTAGAATGACCTAGAAATTGCCCCAATCCGGGTGACCAACAAGCTGTCCCTGGAAAATGACCAAATGAATAGTTTTTGTTCATTTGGCCATAACTCACTATAGAAATGTCCAATTGATCTGAAATTTATATCAATGGAAAGCTTAGACAATTTAGAACAACTTTTATGAAGAACACAAACTCAAAATTTGAACCTAACCAATTGAAATTTCTAGCTCAAGTTAGGACACTAAATCTGGCATAACCAAATTCTGTCCAGAATTTCTGGACAAGACCAATCCGGCCAGTTATGGTATTTAGGACATAGCTAGAGCTGCAAAACTCCAAATGGAGTAATTCAAAAAGAGAATTAAGGAAGACACATAAAGAAACAACTTTCATGAAGAAAGTTTTGTCAAAATTCTACTGTAGCAAGGTCCAATGGAACAGTAAACTTGGACCTCAAATTCTGAAAAATTGAAATAAAACCTAGGAGGCTAGGAATTGAGTTTGGTAATCAATGCCAACAAAAATAAAATGCAAAATGTGGTATCTTGGTGAATTTAGGCTCAACAAATTTTTTATAAATAAAAAATTCAACCTTTGAATGGAAATGGTCAAATAAATAGTAACCACTAAATTATGTGAAGTAGAAAATCAAACTATAAGAACCATTATAGTAATTAATATAGGATGTGGTAGGTAAATTGTGAATGGTGAATTTGAGTGACACTAGGAGTTAAGGAAAATTTAGCTAAATTTGAAATCCATGAAATATTCATGGATTACTTGAAATATGAATGATAATTCACCTAAATCATGAGGAATAGATAGTTAGGGCTTATATGCCCATTACAAATAGTATTCATGATACATTAGTAATACAATTGGAAATATGAAATTGTAATTAGCATAAGTGAATTGTCAAATGTATAAATGAGATGAAGTCAACATGAGGAATTATTTTTCATTGTAATTAGAACAATAATAATATCCTACCCAATAAGTGGTACATGACAGGAATTAAGGTGAATTATGAATACTTTTTCTCATCATGAGGAAAAAGAGAAATTAAAATTAATACATAAATAAGTTTGTATCTCAACTACATTGCTAGGAAAAATTTAATTTTCAATTCTGGACCTCATAATATATTCATAATACAACTGAGAATATAAAATGTGAATTATATATATACAGACTGTTAAATGTGAAAATGAGGCGAAATTATCACTAGGGCTTATGCCTCTTTTTGAAGGAGCGGAAGCATGAAAAACACAAATTTAGATCATTGAAATTCAAAAATTTTCATCTAGGGTCACATGCATCATGCAAGATTTATTTTTATCTATTTGATTTCAATGATAAACAGTATATTAAAACTCTTTTAATATATTTTTGGATCTACATTTGCCATTTCAGGTGTAAAGATTATATGCACTGATATGATTTATGACAATACATTGACAAGAGTAAACTCCATGTGCTTGTCATAAATGTCACTGGTTCGACCTACTTATCATGTATAAGTGCCTATCATGTTTGTTATATGGCATGAGACTCACCATTCCATCTTATTTATACCTCATATAAATAACTTGGGAACAAACATGAATACAATCTTTCTGGATAAGTCATGTCCTTATTGTGAAGTATCCTCGATTGTGAACCTATTTATGATAGTTGATACTAGAAGTACTATTACTCATATTCTTAACAACTTAAGAACATAATTTCTAACAAAATATCAATGGACCTTTTCTATTACACATAAATATATTTTGTAAATAAAAAAGTGAAAACGCCTTTTATTAATAAAAACATGATACATACTAAATGATATGCTCTAGGGCATACTACTAACAATCTCCCACTAGTGCTAGAGCCATTCATTACAATATCTTAGACCCATCTTCTCAAGATGTCGGTCTAGCTGAGTCTGTGACATAGGCTTAGTGAATGGATTAGCTGGATTTTCAGCTGATGCTATTTTCTGCATGGCTACATCGCCTCCTCCAACTATTTCTCTGATAATGTGGTAGCGCCTTTCTATGTGTTTGGATTTCTGGTTAGATCGATGTAACACCCCTATGTTCTATAGTGCGTTCTACTATTTCGGTAACCAGTGTCTATCCGTACAGCTAGAATGCCTAGAAATACATTTAAATGTTAGTGAAGAGACATAAAATAATGAAATGCAAGAAAAGAAAATACAAGAAAAACAAAGGAAAAATAATAGCAATGAAATGTAACCAAGTTAAACGAGCCGAAGACAGTAGCGATGGGTGACCGCACCGGGAAGTTGCAGCGTAGACCGTTGACTAGCCCTGGACTGCGGGGAACCCTGAAAAATATTTTTTTGACATAAATGAACATCTATTGAAGTATAAATGTCATTAGAAATATCAAAGAAAAATTAAATAATTACTACAAAAAAAATGAAAAATCGAGAAAACGACAAAACTCGGTATTACCGAAAAATCGAGAATGCAACCCGAATAGGGGCATTGTGGTCATTTGACATCCCGAGTTGCCTTTTGACCTAAATTTCAATTAAAAATAAATGATATTACACTTGGAAAATGTCATGAAAAATTAAAATAATGGTACATAATCTAAATAGCAAAAGATAGGAGAAAATTATGGAAAATTGGAAAGTTTAACATTAAAATATATTTTTATTCAATTAGTGCTCCACTAACACCACTTAAGTGGACCATTAAGCATAAGTGTGGTAGAATATGCCTTCATTTTCCTCACTTTGCAAAACCAGCCGAAACACCTTAAGAGGAAACTCCATGGCCGGCCACCCATGCGAGCTCCAATCCTCACTTTCAAGCCATAAATTCTTGTAAGTCCCTTCCTTAAAAGTGATCCTCACACCATGGGCAGTAGATAAGCAGCAAGAAAGTTAAGTTTTGGTGAGGTTTTGAAGAACTTCAAAAGTGGTAAGTGAGTGTTTTCTATTCTTGTTTCATTAAAAGTGTAACCAAGGTTGTGGGTAATTGATTTATGGAAGAATTTTTTAAGTTTGATGAATTAATGGAGATGTACATTTTGGTAGCAATGGAACTTCACTATGAACAGCTTGTTCTTGCATGTAAATAGTAGTTTCAATGATGATTTAAATGTTTGATTGTGTTGTAGTTGAATTCCATATGTAAGGTTTGATTTGTAAGCTTGAAAATTTCAAATGGAGGTTGATGGGTATGTGTAAACTTGTGGCATCCTCCTGAAGAAGATTGAAGTGTTTAAGTTTCATGGAATGGTTTGTTGAATTATGTTGCTTATGGTGGCAGCATGTGTGTGTGTTTAATTGTTAGGGTTTAGACATGGAATGAGGTATGTTCATGTGGTTGAATTGTTGTAAATGGGAATTTGGAAAATTCTGTATTATAGTGTGTATGTTGAGAGTGGTTACAAGCTGCCAAAATGACCAAAAATGTGAAGTAAAATGTGTTAATGGTATGGTACAACCAGAATTGGCATGGAAGAGTTAACTTGGTAAGTGTTGAATGTGTAATTGGTAAAGGATGAACAATGTGTAATAGGGCAGTGTATGTTTTGGCTGAGAACCTTAAGTGTGTGACTCCAATTGGTATGAGACTAATTGGAGGTGAAACTAGGCACAAAATGTGCCAACTTTCATGAAGGAAGCTTACCAAAATTCTACCTAGAAGGTGACTTGAAAAATGACCAAATCCGGATTAGTGACTTGAAATCCTGAAAATTGACCATTTGGGTAGTAGTTAGTTTTTTGGCCATAACTCACTCAAAATAGGTCCATATGACCTGAAATTTTTACCATGAATAGTTTAGACATATATCTACAATTCTTATGAAGACACCAAAGCCCAGAAATAGCCAGAACTAAGCTAAATAGCTTGCACAAGTTCAGGTACCAAAACTAGTCAAACCAAAAGTGACCTAAAAATGACCTAAGCCTACCATTTTTAGTGCATTCTGCACAGCATTGGTAAATTGACCATATCTTGGTCTACATAACTCAGAATGACCTGAAATTTTGCCCCACGAGCAATAAGGCATAGACCTACAAGTTTGTAGTTTGGACCAAAACCCGAAAACTGATGGAACTAGGTCGTCTGGCCAGGTCAAAATAGTACACCGAAATCCAGTAAATTGCAATAAAATGCAATACACTTGAAAATGAATTTGGTAATATATACCAATACTAAAGGGCTATAAAATGTAACATATTGGTAACATTGGAATTGACTCACTTAGAGTGCATTAAAGGTCAACATTTTAAGTTGACTAAAGAAATGAATTGAAGGGAATAGTACCAATAAAATTTAGATATTGGATTTTATGGTTAGAAACAAATTCATTGAGTACTGAAACACTTTAAATTGTGTGTTTCAGTTGATAAGGATATTGAGAAGCATAAAGAACATTGAGTCAAGCCCTATGAGCGACTCAAATCAGGTTTATGCACAACTAGTTTTTTTTAACTAATTTTGTTCTGAATATTTCATATGATTAAATGACATATTTTTCTTATGTATTATGTTTAACAAGCATTGGATTTAATTCAATGATTATTGAAATTGTTATAGTATGTATGAATTTAGCTTTGTGAAATGGTATTTTCACAAGTATTAAGCATTGTTGTGAATTGAATAAATTATGTTTTGGAAAATTGTGATAGAAAATGTTTTGAATTGTGATGGGCAATTTGCATGGAAAAATGCAAATTTATGATTTGAATTGTGATGAGCATAAAAATTATTGGATATTGGAATTGACTTTGAATCAAATTGTATTGTGATTTATGCTCACTAAAAGGATTGTGATATTGTTTTATATCTCACTATAGATGCTTGACTAGGTTATTACCTATCTCTCTCATTTGTTGAGAAGATAATGGAGTTAGTTGTGTTTTGATTACCATGGTACGTGCACAGGCTTAGATTCTCCTCTTATTAGAGGTTAGATATAAGTTTTTTATGTTATGGCCCTTTCAGAAGATTCATTATTGTGAAGTGTACTGTGCACGATGATTCGACCTCCCCGACCATAGGGAATTAGAATCCGATTCGACCTCCCTGACCATAGGGAGTTAGAATCACCCCGAAGATGGCCCTTTCGGATTAGTCTTGCATAGTTAGTGAGATACAAAATATTTTTTGAGATACATAATGGTTTTTGAGATACAGAATGGTTTTTGAGATACAGAATGTTTTTGAATAGTAAAGAATTGTGATTTCAATTATGATTTATGTATAATTGATTTTGTTGGAATTACCTTAAATGGGTAGTTATGATTTGATAAATTAAATTTCGTGATCAAAGTCATTTTATACAAATGATTTACATTATTGGCAATGAATATTTTGAGTTTTGGAATTTGATGAGTATTCAAATTTCCAAATTATTTGCTGTAAATTTTGTCAATGTATATTGTACTATGTTTTAAATTATAGTTGTGCACCACTAAGTTCACCACTCAGCGATAGCTTTGTATGTTGTCGCAGGTGAAAAGAGCATAGAGCAATTGAGTAAGCTTCTTTGAAAAGACATTCAGATCAGCTCCAGGTATACCCATGTACACGGGTTTTGATGTATGCATGTAATAATATGTATGTAAATTATTTGAGCAGTTGTATAAAAAGTCTTGTAAAATATTTTGGTATGTAATTAAATATAAATTATTGTAAATGAAAATTTGAGATTTTATTTACATGAATAGTTTTGTAATATTAATGTTGAGTCTTGTAATCAATGAAATGCTCTTTATGATGAGATTGGTTTGAAAGTGAATTGATTTGATTATTGAGATTTGAATTGTGAGTTGAAATGAAGTTATTGGAGTTGTATTTAAGAAAACATGTTGGGAGTGTTTTCCTTTTCAAGTTTGAAGAACTGTTTTCCCAAAACACAGCCGACACTTTATCGAAATTTTGAAAAATTTTTTATAATACCAGATTTTAATCGAAGATTTAAATTTCACGAAAATTGTTTTAAAATCCCTTGTAGTATATCTAATGTGTTATCGGTAGGTGAAGTACGGTAATTCATTAGGTGTACTACGGGATCATGTTATATCTTACGGAGGAGTAGGGTGTGACAACTGGGGTTCCTTAACCTGTATGATTGCTCCATTGTTGTTACGGTGAAGTGGAACTGCTGACTCAATGGAAGGAACTACTACAAGTTTTGTCACGAACTTCTTTATCCAAACAGCTTCCTTTGTAGCATCTGATGCAGCAATATACTTAGCCTCGGTAGTGGAATCTGCAGTCGTACTCTGTTTGGAACTCTTCCAACTGACTGCACCTCCATTATAAATGAACACATACCCAGAGGTAGACTTTCTATCATCAATATCTGATTGGAAATTAGAATCAGTATAACCATCCAATTACAAGTCTCCACCTCCATAAATCAAGAATAAATCCTTAGTTCTTCTCAAGTACTTAAGGATATTCTTGTGACTATCGATGTTCCAAACCTGGATTGGATTGATACCTGCTAGTCAAACTAACAGCATATGTGATATCCGGCCTAGTACACAACATTGCATACATCAAACTTCCAATAGCCGAAGTATATGGAATCCTGGCCATTTTATCTCTTTCTTCAGGTGTCTTTGGAGACATCTCTTTAGAAAGGTGGATACCATGTCTCACTGGTAACAATCCTCTCTTGGAATCAAGCATGTTAAACCTCTTTAACACCTTTTCCAAGTATAGACTTTCTGATAAACTAATTATTCTTTTCGCTCTATCTCTATAGATGCGAATCCCAAGAATATAAGTTGCCTCCCCTAGGTCTTTTCATGGAGAATGCATTTGACAACCATACCTTTACAGTTGTCAACATACCTGTGTCATTACGCATCAACAAAATGTCATCCACATATAAGACAAGGAAAGTGACAGTACTATCACTAACCTTCTTATATACACATGGCTCATCCTCAGTTTTGATAAAACCAAATGATTTAATGGCTTCATCAAAACGGATGTTCCAACTCTTCGAAGCTTGTTTCAACCCATAAATGGATTGCTTTAGCTTGCATACCTTGGAACCATCTTGGGATTCAAAACCCCCAGGTTGTTCCATGAAAATGTTTTCTTCAATGTATCCATTGATAAAAGCTATTTTGACATCCATCTGCCAAATCTCATAATCATAGTATGCAGCTATTGCTAATAGAATCCTAATTGATTTAAGCATGGCAACAGGCAAGAAAGTCTCCTTATAGTCGATTCCTTGCCTTTGACGAAACCCTTTCACTACTAGCCTTGCCTTATAGGTCTCTACCTTTCTATCAGAATCAATTTTCTTCTTGAAAACCCATTTGTTCCCTATAGGTACAATACCTTCAGGTGGGTCAATAAGATCCCAAACTTGATTCTTACACATGGAATCAATTTCGAATTTCATAGCATCAATCCATTTTAAAGAGTCTATATCTGATATAGCTTCTTCATAGGTAAGTGGATCATCTCCATGATCCACTTCTTCATGAGTAGACAACTCCTGTTCTTCTTCATGGAGGAAACCATATCTCACTAGTGGGTGAGATACCCTGGTTGTTCTACGAGGAACAGCTGTAGATGTTTCATTAATGGGTGTAGGTTGACTAGATGGATCTATATCCATCTGATTTGTTGGTTAGTCAGAATTTTCCAATTCTAACTCTATTTGCCTTCCTTTGCCTCCTTTTTGAACAAACTGTTGTTAAAGAAATGTGGCATCTCTACTTACCACAACCTTTTGTGAAGTAGGCAAATAAAAATAATATCCAAAACTATCTTTTGGATATCCAACAAATCGACCCTTTTTTGATTTAGTTTCCAATTTATCAGTGTTCAGCTTTTTGATATAAGCTGGACAACCCCAAATCTTAACATAAGACTTGGTTTTTTTTTCATGACATATCTCATAAGGTGTGGAAGAAACTGATTTTGATGAAATCCTATTCAGAATATACAAAGCTGATTCTAATGCAAATCCCCAAAAGGAGATTGGCATATCAGTATAGCTCATCATACTACGTACCATATCCAATAGGCTACAATTTCTCCTTTCAGATACACCATTCAGCTGTGGTGTTCCTGGAGGAGTCACCTGGGAAACAATGCCGTGCTCTCTCAAGTATTCATCAAATTCAGTACTCAAATATTCACCTCCATGATCTGATCAAAGAGCTTTAATACTCTTTCCTGTTTGATTTTCTACTTCATATTTAAATTCTTCGAACTTTTTAAAGGATTCATGTTTGTATTTCATTAAATACAAATACCCAAACCTTGAATTATCATCAGTAAAGGTAATAAAATAATGAAAACTACCTCTAGCCATTTCTTTAAATGGACCACATATATCACTATGTATTAGCTCCAAAATATTTTCAGCTCTTAGCCCTTGTCCCATAAAGGGTGATCTAGTCATTTTGCCCTGAAGGCAAGATTCACAAGTTGGAGTAGGCTCAGAGCCCAATGAGGATAGAATCTCCATTTTCTCTAGTTTTGCAATCCTATCTTCTGCAACATGACATAACCTTAAGTGCCAAATATATTTTGAACTAGAGTTGATTTTAACCATGGCATTGCATTCATTTAGATCACTTGTATTCATTTTGTGTTTGTCATTATTATCCAAATAATAAATACCATCATTCATATAACCTGAACCAACATATTTATTTCCAAAATAAATATTGCAAACATCATCTGTGAACTGAAATTCATAGCCATTTCTAGTCAAACTAGATATAGAAATGATGTTCTTAAAAGCATCATGTACATATAAAATGTTATCTAAACACAAAACATGTCCAGACATGTAAAAAGATTTAGATCATATGGCTAAAGCTTCAACAGTTGAGCCATTGCCAATCCAGACTCTAACATCTCGAGAATGCAAGCTGCTACTATTTGCTAGTTCCTGCATATCATAAGAAATGTGAGAACTGGTACCAGTATCTAAAACCCAAGCTGTATATGAGCTATGAGTATCATCAGAATCTAAATAACAAGATATGGACATACCTTCCGAAGTTCTATCCTTCTTGTCCTTCAGAGAAGCAAGATACTCTGGGCAGTTCCTTTTCCAGTGCCCATCCTTCTGGCAGTGGAAACACTTTCCTTTGCCTCTATCAACTTTAGTCTTCCCTTTCTATTTCGCTATTTTCTTAGAAGGATCAGGAATCTGAGGTTTCTTTTTCTTATTTCCCTTCTTCTTGTTGGACTTTCTAGCAGAAGAAGATGCAATCAAAGCTACCTCTTTTCCTTTATTGCCCGGCATATTCTTTTGGGCAATAACTAGTATGTTGAGTAAACTAGCCAAAGTGCATTCTTGTTTAGTCATATAGAAATTTGTTACAAAATTCCCAAAAGACTCAGGAAGGGATTGAAGGATCAAATCCGTCTACAATTGGAAATCCATGTTAAAGTCAAGATGTTCCAGCTGCTTAATCAGTCGAATCATCTTGTGGACATGATCCCCAACATTCTGTCCCTCAGACATCCTCATGCGAAACAGCTACCTAGATATCTCATACCTAGCATTCCTACTGTGCTCACCATACAACTCTTGTAGGTGAAGGAGGATCTCACTCGCACTCTGCGTATTCTCATACTGCTTCTGTAACTCATTACTCATAGAAGCAAGCATGTAACACTTGGCTCTCATATCATACTCCTTCCATTTGTCCAAAGTTTCATGTTCCTCTTGTATGGCCTCTAGAGGTAAGGGACCAGGAACATTTGAATCTAGAACATATCCTATATGTTCAAGGTTCAGGATAAGTTTCAAATTTCGTAGCCAATCAGATAGATTAGGCCCTGTCAACATATTTCAATCAAGTATGCTTGCAAGGATATTAGATGGTGGTGGTTGTTCTGTGCTCCTTGTTATCAGAAAATTAACTACAGAAAATAACCAGATTAATTAGTAAATGTATCATGTAATTAACCAAAATGATTATGGTCTTTTAATCAAATTGGTCCTCCCACTAACTTAGAGAATCCTACACTTCCAAAGTAGAAAACGAAAATCCTAGTTGGATGGATTTCTAGTGGGTGATTGAATTCTTATAATTCTATTGATCATGCTTAGGTACATCCATTATTGGAATTCTAATAAACTATAAGTAAGAAACTCCTTGCCCATCACATCTCATGTGAGGTTCAATCCTTTACCTAGCCCCTAATGCCCAAAATCTCAGGTACATCCAATATTGACTTATCTTGCATTAGTTAAGTTGATCCCATTGAGTCAGTAATTATGCAAATAATTTTAATGTCCTCAGGTACATCCAATATTGGCCACCAAACCATTTAAATATTTACAACATCTCATGCTTAACAATTATTCTTAAGAAAATCTCTTAAATTAATTGCATCATATGCAACTATTTAAAATTTCTTAAAATAATTGCCCCAATGGAGGGCCCATGTTATAATTACTTTAATTATAGCATATCCAACTTAATCATTTATTTGGAAGATTTTGTGGTCATCCTAATTACTATTATGGTCTCACTTTGCACATTATCCATTTAGCATGCATATATCATGTACTTGCATACATTCCCATACATCTCATGCATTCAAGGATAAACAGTAAATATGGTATGATCATGGACTTTCTAAGAGATTCAATTCTGAGCCACCAAGAATTGAATCAGGGCATTCCTAGGTGCATTTCATTCATTCATATTACAAGAGTTGTTGAAGGAGTACATAATCAACACTTGATCTCAAATTCCTCCCACTGGTCCCACCAATGCTCTTGACCTCCTTGATCTTCTTGCAATCCAATATTACATAGTAATCCTTGGCATACCAAGGTGAATTTACAAGAACTAAATAAATGAAATTACAACCCAAAATTATTACAACCTTAATAATACATGCCCAAAATAAATTAAAATAAATTAATTAATTTACAACCCAAAGAAACATAAAAGAAATAAATCCAATCACATTGGTCTTTTATAGTCCATGATCATCCAACATGCATATCATTATTTAACAATTAAATAAAACATACATACTTAAATTAAATTGAATATCTCATATTCAACTTAAAAATCCAGATTTAAATATGATTCAAACAAATTTAAAAATTCAGATTTGAATCACATTCAAACAACTTTAAAAATTCAGATTTGAATCACATTTAAACAACTTTTAAAATTCAGATTTGAATCACATACAAACAACTTTAAAAATTCATATTTGAATAACATTCAAACAATTTTTAAAATTCAGATTTGAATCAAAATTTAATTGTGTGAATAAAACTCTAATTAAACAATTTAATTAGACATAAAATGGACATAATTATGAGCATTAGATCATACAACAATTGCATAATATTGCCCAAAACCATGCGCACCATAAGGGATGAACAAACCTTACGCACACATGGTGTTCCATCTAAGCCGCCACCTTTTTCATTGCAACCAGCAATGGATCTTTCATCTCATGATCATACCACACAATTAAATCATATAATCAACAATCTAAATGGCAAATATAGTGGCTCTGATACCAATTGAAGGAGCGGAAGCATGAAAAACACAAGTTTAGATCATTGAAATTCAAAATTTTTCATATAGGGTCACATGCATCATGCAAGATTTATTTTTATCTATTTGATTTCAATGATAAAAAACATATTAAAACTCTTTTAATTTATTTTTGGATCTACATTTGCCATTTCAGGTCTAAAATTATATGCACTGATATGATTTATGACAATACATTGACAAGAGTAAACTCCATGTGCTTGTCATAAATGTCACTGGTTCGACCTACTTATCATGTATAAGTGCCTATCATGTTTGTTATATGGCATAAGACTCACCATTCCATCTTATTTATATCTCATATAAATAACTTAGGAACAAACATGAATACAATCTTTCTAGATAAGTCATGTCCTTATTGTGAAGTATCCTTGATTGTGAACCAATTTATGATACTTTGTACTAGAAATATTGTCACTCATATTCTTAACAAGTTAAGAATAGAATTTCTAACAAAATATCAATGGACCTTTTTTATTACACATAATTATATTATGTAAACAAAAAAGTGAAAATGTCCTTTGTTTATAAAAACATGATAAATACTAAATAATATGCTCTAAGGCATACTACTAATACTTTTGTAACTAGAAATTAATACCTTACATAATTAATGGCATATGAGAAACAAAAAGAATGTTTTGAGTACAATGGTACATGAGAACTATTATTGTGAATTGTGATGAACACAAATGGCATAATAAATAAATGTATAAATTATGATAAATGCATAATTCATGTAAAATTATATTCTAAAAATTTATATTTCTGTTACGAATAGAATTGAAATGTTATAAATTATAATTGGAATTTATCGTGAAATAATGAAATAATAAAACAAAACATATTAACACTTAATGGTACTTATGTGCTCATGTATTGCCTAGACACGTGTGTCAGATTGGATTGATTGGCATGCCAATAGGGTATTGTTTTAGCAGTATTACGTAAGGCTTTATGCCTATATTCATGGCTTTATGCTCACACTCATGGCTTTTATGCCCGATTACTTATTATCATGGCTTTTAGCCATACTGATATGTTATCATGGCTTTTTAGCCATACTGACTGCATACGTGGTTGACGTACTGAGCTTACACGTCCCATGGTATGATGGCCCAAGGCACCAGAGTGTCCAGTGCCAGTGACCCGTTATCCAGTTTAGTCAGCCTGTCATAGGTTACTTGGTCCGTGAAATTTATTGAAATAAGTTAAGAATATTAGCAATTATAAATGTTAGAAATTAAATAAAATAAATGAGTAAGATGACCTAAAATAAATTAGAATAGTTATTTATTAGAAAGAATCTAAATGAACTGGATCGATATTAAAATTTACTTATTATGAAATAATCTGAGACAACCTAGAAAGTATTGAGAAAATGCTAAAAGATTAGCAAAGGAAATTATAACATAAATAAATATTGAAAATGTGACTTACATAATAATATAAGCATAAATTTATTATTTTTAGATTATTTTTCTATTATACATTATTACTGTACATTTGCAAAAATAAATACTTCCAAAGAAGACTAAATTAGAATAAAAAATATTAAATTTTAGAAACCGCATGTGAAGTATAAATAAATCTTAATTATTCGAATTATGTTTTGTTTCTATCTTTATTTGTACATTATTTTCTTGTTATATTATTGCACCACTAAGTAGCAATGCTTAGCGCGATGGAATTGTTTCCTTCGCGCAGGTACTGAAGCTAAAACCCAATGGACATTTGACTGGGATTTTTAGGAGTCCAGATTGCAGAGTGTCAAAGGTTGTCACCTGTTAGTAGTATGCCCTAGAGCATATCATTTAATATGTATCTTGTACATATTTTTATTAATAAAAGGCATTTCCACTTTTCCGTTTACATAATATATTTATGTGTAATAGAAAAGGTCCATTGATATTTTGTTAGAAATATTATTCTTAAGTTGTTAAGAATATGAGTGACAATATTTCTAGTACGAAGTATCATGAATAGGTTCACAATCGAGGATACTTCATAATAAGGACATGACTTATCCAGAAAGATTGTATTCATGTTTGTTCCCAAGTTATTTATATGAGATATAAATAAGATGGAATGGTGAGTCTCGTGCCATATAACAAACATGATAGGCACTTATAAATGATAAGTAGGCCGAACCAGTGACACTTATGACAAGCACATGGAGTTTATTCTTGTCAATGTTTTGTCATAAATCATATCAGTGCATATAATCTTTAGACCTGAGATAGCACAGTTATCTTGTATATAGGTAGTTTGAGTTTGATACTGCTTTCATACTTGTACTGTGTATGGGTATATGGGCATGTGCTGGCTCCTACTAGTTATATATGGAGGTAGGTCTTGATCAAGATGGAATCTGTTCCTCTAAGTAAATAGAGATAAAATCCTATGTTCATTTAATTGTTCTTGATGTTTCAAGTTCCTGGCCAGGACTGATAGATTTATTCAGAAAAGAGTTTCTGATGAGAAAATCTTTTTAATCAAGAACTGGAATTAAAAGAGAACATAATATTCATAGCAAATGGAGTTTGACATAAACCATGACTCTAGCTTGAGTTGGGATTTTGTAACAGAGAGATTCTAGTGCATGGTAATATATGATTATAGGTTCATTTAAGGTAAACCTTATTACTAATTGGGTGGCTATGGCATGCTATGCTAGATGTTAGCCATGGTCTATGAGGTTCATAAAATGATTTAGAGAAATCATTTATGGTAAGAAAGAGTTCTGATGATATTAAGAGTTGATATCATGTTTCATTGCCAATTAGTGATGAGCCTAGTAAGTCAACCACATACACAAGTTATCACCTAATTAAATATGATTTAATTAATTAATTAATTAAAGAGTTTAAATTGATTAATTAAATAGGATTTGGTTTGCAATTAGATTGCAAAGTCCCTAGCATGACTTGAAACCAAATCTAGATTATTGGATGTATAATATAAGTTAAATTTATATTTAAAGTGTTTAAATATGAATTTAATTAATGAGAAATTAATTAATAGAGATTAATTAATTAATTTATATTTGATATAAATTAATTAGAAGAAGAAAATAATTATTTTGGGTTAAGAACTCAAAATTAAGACACAGGGGCATTTTGGTCATTTTGCAGTGTGACACGTGGCACCATGAGATGGTGACACATGGCATAACACATAAGCTTGCCAAATGTTTTTTAATCATGTAAGATGATTAAAATCAAGATTAAATATAGGTTTGACACTTGGCACAATGTGATTGGGTCACTTAAACCTAGAGCTAATCAAAGGGTGACATGTGGCAAGGGTTTAATGTGTTAACCTAGCTATTTAAGTGTTGTTATGAGAAAATAAAATACAACCAGCAGCCACACTCCTTTGTCACTCCATTTTGCAGCCCTCCCTCTATTCTTCTTTATCTCTCATCAATTCAAAGAGATTAGCCATCAATCTCTTGAATTAAGAACACTAGAAATTGTTTCTAGTGTCCTGTTTACATCTTTAATCTCTTAAAAGGCAGAGCTTGATTTTCTAATTAATAGAAAAAGCTTTAGAAGCTCTTCAAGGGCTGCCATAGGTGTTCTTGGTGTGGACAAGCTAGAGGGACAACATCTGGTGTCCTGAAGACGAATCTCAAAGGCGCGAACATTGCAGTGCATCAAGAGGTTAGTGTAATCGTTCTTGATTTAATCTAGGGTTCTAAAATTAATCTGATTAATTTTAAAATCTTAAATGGAAAATACAGATCCAAAAATATATTAAAAGAGTTTTAATATGTTGTTTATCATTGAAATCAAATAGATAAAAAATAAATCTTGCATGATGCATGTGACCCTAGGTGAAAATTTTTGAATTCAATGGTATAAACTTGTGTTTTTCAGGCTTCCGTTCCTTCAATTGGTATTAGAACCACTATATTTGCCATTTAGATTGTTGATTATATGATTTAATTGTGTGTTTGATCATGAGATCAAAAGTTCATTCCTGGTTGCAAAGCAAGTTGGCGGCATACTTGAAAAAACAACATCAATGGTGCACATGGTTTGGCTTCCATGGGTGGTTTAAGGTTTGGCTTTTAATTCAGCAATTGTTGTATGATTTAAGGCCTATTCTTTGACTAATTAAAGTGTTTAATTAGTAGTTTTATCACACAATTAAATTATGATTCAAATCAGAATTTTAAAAATTGTTTGAATGTGATTCAAATCTGAATTTTAAAAGTTGTTTGAATGTGATTCAAATCTGAATTTTTAAAGTTGTTTGAATCATATTTAAATCTGATTTTTTAAAATTGATTGAATAAAATTCAGATCTGATTTTTTAAAAAATGTTTGAATGTGATTCAAATCTGATTTTTTAAAAAATGTTTGAATGTGATTCAAATCTGAATTTTTGAAGTTGTTTGAATGTGATTCAAATCTGAATTTTTAAATTTGTTTGAATGAGATTCAAATCTGAATTTTTAAATTTATTTGAATCATATTCAAATCTGGATTTTTAAGTTGAATATGAGATATTCAATTTAATTTAAGTATGTATGTTTTATTTAATTGTTAAATAGTGATATGCATGATGGATGATCATGGACTATAAAAGACCAATGTGATTGGATTTATTTCTTTTATGTTTCTTTGGGATTGTAAATTAATTAATTTATTTTAATTTATTTTGGGCATGTATTATTAAGTTTGTAATAATTTTTGGGTTGTAATTTTATTTATTTAAGTTCTTGTAAATTCGCCTTGGTATGCCAAGGATTACTATGTAATATTGGATTGCAAGAAGTTCAAGGAGGTCAAGAGCATTGGTGGGACCAGTGGGAGGAATTCAAGATCAAGTGTTGATTATGTACTCCTTCAACAACTCTTATAAAATGAATGAATGAAATGCACCTAGGAATGCCCTGATTCAATTCTTGGTGGCTCAGAATTGAATCCCTTAGAAAGTCCATGATCATACCATATTTACTGCTTATCCATGAATGCATGAGATGTATGGGAATAGATGCAATTATATGATATATGCATGCTAAATGGATAATGTGCAAAGTGAGACCTTAATAGTAAATAGAATGACCATAAAATCTTCCAAACAAATGATTAAGTTGGAAATGCTATAATTAAAGTAATTATAACATAGGCCCTCCATTGGGGCAATTATTTTAAGAAATTTTAAATAGTTGCATAAAATGCAATTTATTTAAGAGATTTTCTTAAGAATAATTGTTAAGCATGAGATGTTGTAAATATGTAAATGGTTTAGTGGCCAATATTGGATGTACCTGAGGACATTAAAATTATTTGCATAATTACTGCCTCAATGGGATCAACTTAACTAATGCAAGATAAGTCAATAATGGATGTACCTGAGATTTTGAGCATTAGGGGCTAGGTAAAGGATTAAACCTCACATGAGATGTGATGGGAAAAGAGTTGCTCACTTATAGTTTATTGTAATTCCAATAATGGATGTACCTGATGATGATCAATAGAATTATAAGAATTCAATCACCCACTAGAAATCCATCCAACTAGGATTTCCGTTTTCTACTTTGGAAGTGTAGGATTCGCTAAGTTAGTGGGAGGACCAATTTGATTAAAAGACCATAATCATTTTGGTTAATTACATGATACATTTACTAATTAATCTGGTTATTTTCTGCAGAATGAGCACAAAACAACCACCACCATCTAATATCCTTGCAAGCATACTTGATCACAATAGGTTGACAGGACCTAATCTGTCTGATTGGCTAAGAAATTTGAAACTTGTCCTGAACCTTGAACATATAGGATATGTTCTAGATTCATATGTTCCTGGTCCCTTACCTCCAGAGGCCACACAAGAGGAACATGAAACTTTGGACAAGTGGAAGGAGCATGATATGAGAGCTAAGTGTTACATGCTTGCTTCAATGAGTAATGAGTTACAGAAGCAACATGAGAACATGCAGAGTGCGAGTGAGATCCTCCTTCACCTACAAGAGTTGTATGGTGAGCACAAGAGAATGCTAGGTATGAGATATCTAGACCTATTCCGTATGAGGATGTCCGAGGGATGTAATGTTGGGGATCATGTCCACAAGATGATTCGGATGATTGAGCAGTTGGAACATCTTGACTTTAACATGGATTTCCAACTACAGACGGATTTGATCCTTCAGTCCCTTCCTGAGTCTTTTGGGAATTTTGTGACAAATTTCCATATGACTAAACAGGAATGCACCTTAGCTGGTTTACTCAACATGCTGGTTATTGCCCAAAAGAATATGCTAGGCAATAAAGGAAAAGAGGTAGCTTTGGTTGCATCTTCTTCTACTGAAAAATCCAACAAGAAAAAGGGCAATAAGAAAAAGAAACCTCAGATTCTTGGTCCTTCCAAGAAAATAGCTAAACAGAAAAGGAAGACTAAAGCTGATGGTGGCAAAGGAAAGTGTTTCCACTGCCAAAAGGATGGGCACTGGAAAAGGAACTGCCCAGAGTATCTTGCTTCTCTGAAGGACAAGAAGGATACACCTTTGGAAGGTATGTCCATATCTTGTTATTTAGATTCTGATGATACTCATAGTTCATCTACAACTTGGGTTTTAGATACTGGTGCCGCTCACATTTCTAATGATATGCAGGAACTAGCAAATAGTAGCAGCTTGCGTTCTCAAGATGTTAGAGTCCGGATTGGCAATGGCTCAACTGTTGAAGCTTTAGCCATAGGATCTAAATCTTTTTACATGTTTGGACATGTTTTGTGTTTGGATAATATTTTATATGTACCTGATGCTTTTAAGAACATCATTTCTATATCTAGTTTGACTAGAAATGGCTATGAATTTCAGTTCACTGATGATGTTTGCAATATTTATTTTGGAAATAAATATATTGGTTCGGGTTATATGAATGATGGTCTTTATTATTTGGATAATAATGACAAACACAAATTGAATGCAAGTGATCTAAAAGAATGCAATGCCATGTTGAAAACCAACTCAAGTTCAAAATATATTTGGCACTTAAGGTTATGTCATGTTGCAGAAGATAGGATTGCAAAACTAGAGAAAATGGGGATTCTATCCTCATTGGGCTCTGAGCCTACTCCAACTTATGAATCTTGCCTTCAGAGCAAAATGACTAGATCACCCTTTGTTGGATAGGGGCTAAGAGCTGAAAATATTTTGGAGCTAATACATAGTGATGTATGTGGTCCATTTAAAGAAATGGCTAGAGGGGGTTTTCATTATTTTATTACCTTTACTGATGATAAATCAAGGTTTGGGTATTTGTATTTGATGAAATACAAACATGAATCTTTTGAAAAGTTTAAAGAATTTAAATCTGAAGTAGAAAATCAAACAGGAAAGAATATTAAAGCTCTTTGATCAGATCGTGGAGGTGAATATTTGAGTACTGAATTTGATGAATACTTGAGAGAGCATGGCATTGTTTCTACCGACTCTCCAGAACGCCACAAATGAATGGTGTATCCGAAGGAGAAATCGTACCTATTGGATATGGTACGTAGTATGATGAGCTATACTGATATGCCAATCTCCTTTTGGGGATTTGCATTAGAATCAGCTTTGTATATTCTGAATAGGATTCCATCAAAATCAGTTTCTTCCACACCTTATGAGATATGGCATGGAAGAAAACCAAGTCTTAAGCATGTTAAGATTTGGGGTTGTCCAGCTTATATCAAAAAGCTGAACACTGATAAATTGGAGACCAGATCAGAAAAAGGTCGATTCGTTGGATATCCAAAAGATAGTTTTGGATATTATTTTTATTTTCCTACTTCACAAAAGGTTGTGATAAGTAGAGATGCCACATTTCTTGAACAACAGTTTGTTCAAGAAGGAGGCAAAGGAAGGCAAATAGAGTTAGAATTGGAGAATTCTGACCAACCAACAGATCAGATGGATATAGATCCATCTAGTCAACCAATACCCATTGATGAAACATCTACAACTGTTCCTCGTAGAACAACCAGGGTATCTCACCCACCAGTGAGATATGGTTTTCTTCATGAAGAAGAACAAGAGTTGTCTACTCATGAAGAAGTAGATCATGGAGATGATCCACTTACCTATGAAGAAGCTATATCAGATATAGACTCTTCAAAATGGATTGATGCTATGAAATCCGAGATTGATTCCATGTATAAGAATCAAGTTTGGGATCTTGTTGACCCACCTGAAGGTATTATACCTATATGGAACAAATGGGTTTTCAAGAAGAAAATTGGTTCTGATGGAAAGGTAGAGACCTATAAGGCAAGGCTAGTAGCGAAAGGGTTTCGCCAAAGGCAAGGAATCGACTATGAGGATACTTTCTCGCCTGTTGCCATGCTTAAATCAATTAGGATTTTATTAGCAATAGCTGTGTACTATGATTATGAGATTTGGCAGATGGATGTCAAAACAGCTTTTCTCAATGGATACATTGAAGAAAACATTTTCATGGAACAACCTAAGGGATTTGAATCCCAAGATGGTTCCAAGGTATGCAAGCTAAAGCGATCCATTTATGGGTTGAAACAAGCTTCGAGGAGTTGGAACATTCGTTTTGATGAAGCCATTAAATCCTTTGGTTTTATCAAAAATGAGGATGAGCCATGTGTATATAAGAAGGTTAGTGACAGTGCTATCACTTTCCTTGTCTTATATGTGGATGACATCTCGTTGATGGGTAATGACACAAGTATGTTGACGACTATAAAGGTATGGTTGTCAAATACATTCTCCATGAAAGACTTAGGGGAGGCAACCTATATTCTTGGGATTCGCATCTATAGAGATAGAGCAAAAAGAATAATTGGTTTATCCCAAAGTCTATACTTGGAAAAGGTGTTAAAGAGGTTTAACATGCTTGATTCCAAGAGAGGATTGTTACCAGTGAGACATGGTATCCATCTTTCTAAATAGATGTCTCCAAAGACACCTGAAGAAAGAGATAAGATGGCGAGATTCCATATGCTTGGCTATTGGAAGTTTAATGTATGCAATGTTGTGTACTAGGCGGATATCGCATATGTCGTTAGTTTGACTAGCGGTATCAATCCAATCCAGTGTTTGGAACATCGATAGTCACAAGAATATCCTTAAGTACTTGAGAAGAAGTAAGGATTTATTCTTGATTTATGGAGGTGGAGACTTGCAATTGGATGGTTATACCGATTACGATTTCCAATCGATATCGATGATAGAAAGTCTCCTCCGGATATGTGTTCATTTGTAATGGAGGTGCGATTAGTTGGAAGAGTTCCAAACAGAGCACGATCGCAGATTCCACTACGTAGCCGAGTATATTCTCGCATCGATGTCGCAAAGGAAGTCGCTTGGATAAAGAAGTTCGTGATGTAACTTACATGAGTTCTTTCCATTGAGTCGCAGCCCACTACATCGTGACAATAATGGAGCATCATACAAAGCTAAGGAACCAAGGTCTCACCAGAAATCCAAACACATAGAAAGGCGCTACCACATTATCAGAGAAATAGTTGGGCGAGGCGATGTAGCCATGCAGAAAATAGCATCAGCTGAAAATCCAGCTGATCCATTCACTAAGCCTATGTCACAGACTCAGTTAGACCGACATCTTGAGAAGATAGGTCTAAGATATTGTAATGAATGGCTCTAGTGCTAGTGGGAGATTGTTAGTAGTATGCCCTAGAGCATATCATTTAGTATGTATCTTGTACATATTTTTATTAATAAAAGGCATTTCCACTTTTCCGTTTATATAATATATTTATGTGTAATAGAAAAGGTCCATTGATATTTTGATAGAAATATTATTCTTAAGTTGTTAAGAATATGAGTGACAATATTTCTAGCACGAAGTATCATAAATAGGTTCACAATCGAGGATACTTCATAATAAGGACATGACTTATCCAGAAAGATTGTATTCATGTTTGTTCCCAAGTTATTTATATGAGATATAAATAAGATGGAATGGTGAGTCTCATGCCATATAACAAACATGATAGGCACTTATAAATGATAAGTAGGCCGAACCAGTGACACTTATGACAAGCACATGGAGTTTATTCTTGTCAATGTTTTGTCATAAATCATATTAGTGCATATAATCTTTAGACCTGAGATAGCACAGTTATCTTGTATATAGGTAGTTTGAGTTTGACACTGCTTTCATACTTGTATTGTGTATGGGTATATGGGCATGTGTTGGCTCCTACTAGTTATATATGGAGGTAGGTGTTGATCAAGATGGAATCTGTTCCACTAAGTAAATAGAGATAAAATCCTATGTTCATTTAATTATTCTTGATGTTTCAAGTTCCTGGCCAGGACAGATAGATTTATTCAGAAAAGAGTTTCTGATGAGAAAATCTTTTTAATCAAGAACTGGAATTAAAAGAGAACATAATATTCATAGCAAATGGAGTTTGACATAAACCATGACTCTAGCTTGAGTTGGGATTTTGTAACAGAGAGATTCTAGTGCATGGTAACATATGATTATAGGTTCATTTAAGGTAAACCTTATTACTAATTGGGTGGCTATGGCATGCTATGCTAGGTGTTAGCCATGGTCTATGAGGTTCATAAAATGATTTAGAGAAATCATTTATGGTAAGAAAGAGTTCTGATGATATTAAGAGTTGATATCATGTCTCATTGCCAATTAGTGATGAGCCTAATAAGTCACACACATACACAAGTTATCACCTAATTAAATATGATTTAATTAATTAATTAAAGAGTTTAAATTGATTAATTAAATAGGTTTGGTTTGCAATTAGATTGCAAAGTCCCTAGCATGACTTGAAACCAAATCTAGATTATTGGATGTATAATATAAGTTAAATTTATATTTAAAGTGTTTAAATATGAATTTAATTAATGAAAAATTAATTAATAGAGATTAATTAATTAATTTATATTTGATATAAATTAATTAGAAGAAGAAAATAATTATTTTGGGTTAAGAACTCAAAATTAAGACACAGGGGCATTTTGGTCATTTTGCAGTGTGACACGTGGCACCATGAGATGGTGACACATGGTATAACACATAAGCTTGCCAAATGTTTTTTAATCATGTAAGATGATTAAAATCAAGATTAAATATAGGTTTGACACTTGGCACAATGTGATTGGGTCACTTAAACCTAGAGCTAATCAAAGGGTGACATGTGGCAAGGGTTTAATGTGTTAACCTAGCTATTTAAGTGTTGTTATGAGAAAATAAAATACAACCAGCAGCCACACTCCTTTGTCATGCCATTTTGCTGCCCTCCCTCTATTCTTCTTCATCTCTCATCAATTCAAAGAGATTAGCCATCAATCTCTTGAATTAAGAACACTAGAAATTGTTTCTAGTGTCCTGTTTACATCTTTAATCTCTTAAAAGGCAGAACTTGATTTTCTAATTATTAGAAAAAGCTTTAGAAGCTCTTCAAGGGCTGCCATAGGTGTTCTTGGTGTGGACAAGCTAGAGGGACAACATCTGGTGTCCTGAAGACGAATCTCAAAGGCGCAGACACGCTGCAGTGCTTCAAGAGGTTAGTGTAATCGTTCTTGATTTAATCTAGGGTTCTAAAATTAATCTGATTAATTTTAAAATCTTAAATGGAAAATACAGATCCAAAAACATATGAAAAGAGTTTTAATATGTTGTTTATCATTGAAATCAAATAGATAAAAAATAAATCTTGCATGATGCATGTGACCCTAGGTGAAAATTTTTGAATTCAATGGTATAAACTTGTGTTTTTCACGCTTCCGTTCCTTCATCACCTCCTCAGCAATGCATGTAGCTAGGGTCCATGTATATCACATTATGTATTTTGTATGTTATAAATATTTCGTATATTGTAATGTAAATTAATAATTTGTAAGTAATATTTATGCGATATAAATTTATAAATTGATTATTTCATATGTAATTAATTTGTATATCATATAATTTATAAATTATGTAAATAGTTTGTTAATCATATAGATTGATGAAGTTCAGAATTTTGTGTATGAACTAAGCATGATTTGGTATGTGATACCCCTTACTCGTCTATAGTGTAGCCGAGCAAGATATGTTACATAGTGTGCCCGGGCACCAAATCATATTTCCATTACAATTTACACTTTTTAACTCATTTATTTACAATTTTGATTAATTTGAATTTTTCGCAAATTTTATAGAAAATTCGGCAGAGTGCTGGCTGTAAATTGGAAAAACAGTTCTTCTGAATCTGTTAAAAATACTTCTAATATAATCATAATATCAATCTCAGTCAACCACCAATATATTTTCAGCAATTTCTCTAATGACTTCAATATCTCAAAATTCAATTCGTTTCATATCATACTCAACTCAATAAGAAATACTCAAACTTATTACTGAACATGATTTATAGATGTTTACATCAAAACATAATTACATGAGTTTATAATATACATGACAAAATAAAAGTCTAATTACAAAAGTTTACAAAATACAAAATACCAAAAGTAACCTAATGTCCTACCAATGTACTGCAAATGTGAGGTGACTCTGGACTCTGAGTGCAGATCTGAAAGTTCACTCGGTCTAAGGTCTGCTGGACTCCCCAGCTATGTCTCCAGTACCTGCGTGTGGCAAAAGCGACGCGCTAAGCAATTCTGCTTAGTGGTGACAATATAAAATAAAATAACTAAAATAAAATAAATATGCATAATGTATGTTTATATTCTATGTAGACTTAATTTCTGACATTTATTGCAGTATTATTCGATTAAAATTTGGTAAGATTTATTTTAATTGCTCGAGTAACCTATACTAGTCGATTGGACTGGATAAACGGGTAAACTGACACTGGGTACCAAGTACCTCGGACCATCACACCATCGGTCACATTGTGTCTCTTGGTGTGCAACAGAACAACTAATAAGCTGTAATAATTGTTTGGGATAAAACCTAAGTATAACAACTCAATCAACATAGCCAAAGGCTATTATATCATAGAATGGCACGGAAGGCCATAAAACACAGAATGGCATGAAGCCATATGCAGTACTGCTAACCGAACCCTATTGGCATGCCAACCTATCCAAACCAATCTTGCTAGGTGTACTAGGTCATGTTACACTCTTAAATTGTACAATTCTTGAAATTTAAGTTTAGGTGTTACTATTTATTTCATTAGTCAACTAAAATGTTGACTTTTGCATAAACAATAGGTACATTGGTTTTAATACTCCCAACATACCACATTTTGCATTCTAAACTTGTTGGTATTGGTTGCCAATACCATTTCTAAGCTTAGTGTTAGTTGTTCAAAATTTTCAGATTTCAAGCCTTGTGTTTACTATTCCATTGGTCATTTTTACAGTAGGAATTTGGCAAAGTTGTCAACATGAAAGTTGTTTCTTATTGTGTCTAGTTACATTTCCTTTTTTGAATCACTCCATTTGGAGTTTTGTAGCTCAAGTTATGGCCTAAACACCATAACTAGCCGGATTGCAAACTTTCCAGATTTTCTAGACTGACCAAATCTATAGTGTTTTATGCAGTGATTATAGGTCACTTTTTGAACATGTTATGGTCAAAATTTGGGTTAGGTTTCTTCATGAAAGTTGTAGGTATATGCCTCAACTATCTGCTGGTAAACTTTCAGGTTAATTGGACTTTCTACATTGAGTTATGACTAAATAAATAAACACTGTTCATTTGATCATTTTGCCCAGGCAAAATGCAGGTTACCCAGATTAGGGCAATCTTTAGGTCAACTTGGTTTAGTTTTCTGGGCATAGTTTCTTCACCAAAGTTGTGCCATTATGTGTCTAGTTTTATGTCTAATTGGCCTTGCACCAATTGAACCTCTACAACTCCAGTTAATGCTATCCAAACCTGCTAGACTCACACCCAGTCCTACAGGTCACCAAGGGCAGCAACACTAACTTCAATTCCCACTAAACAAACCACTTCATTTCTTATTCACACATAACCAAATGGTCAGTAATTGACCATTAAAACTTACTTTCACCATTACATGATCAAAGTCTCAATTTCATACCCAAACCCTAACTCAACTATCTCAAATCATGCATTTAACTTGCATTTCATTATCCCACTCAAGAGATTAGTACTAAGGGCAGCCATCCTACCATTTTAGTTCCATGAAATCCTCATAACCTTACCACATCCAAGGCTACCAAAAATTTGGGATGGGCATGCACATGATATTTATTCCATTTTCTTGTAAATTTTGCATTCAATTCACTCTTTTAACATGAATTAAAAGAAAAATAGTAAGTTTGGTCACCAACCTTTAATGAAGTAAATTCTAAGCTTATTAAAGCTCCTCCTTTCTACTTCCTTTTACTGTCTTTAGCTTGCCCAAGATGAATGGATAATTTTTTGTGAAGACAAAGATGGGTTTTATGGTGAAAAGCTTAAGGAAATCAAGGTGGAATTGAACAAAAATGGTGGAAGGCTCAAGGAAGGAATTTTGGCCACCATGAAAGAAGAAGAAGATGAAATGATTTTTGGCCTTCTTTGCCTCTTAAAATGAGTTTATTTAATTGTCATTGGTGGGAGGGTTTTTAATGAGGTCATGCTTATGTCATTATTTGACTTTTATTTCATTATTTTTTTTTTGTTTTATTTTTCTTCCATACTTTCTTTACTTATTTTTAATAGATTTTTCATCAATATTTGTTTATATTTTATATCATATAATTCACTTACATAAATGGATAAGTTGGTCAAAAATCATCTCTGAAGACGAAATGACCAAATACCCTTCGTTTGGCTTAACGAGCTAAAATTGTGTGTACCGATTGATTAAATTTTTCTTGTGTTTTCTTAACATTTTATTGTCATTGGAACCCCAATAATCCTTCCCTGAGGTCCCAAAAATTATTTCATGAAGTTTTCCTCGAGTCTAGGGTTGCTAACGGCCTTCACCATCACTTTCCCTTCGGGTTACTCATCACTGGGGTTTCGGCTCGTTTAACCTTAGTGCATTTCACTCCTAAAAATTTTCCTTGATTTTTCTGATCATTATTTGGTTTATTTATAACTCCTCACTCTAGTCTAATTATAATTTCAAATATTCTAGCTACCTGGATGGACATTGGTCACCAAAACAGTAGACTGTATGGACTAGCTAAAGTAAGGATGTTACAACTCTTTCCCTCTAATAAAAATTTTGTCCTCGAAATTTACCTGATGCAAACAATTGAGGGAATTGTTGCCTCATCGTCTCTTCAGTTTCTCAAGTTGCCTCCTTGGTATTATGGTGCCTCTAAAGTACTTTCACTAGTGGAATCTATTTATTTCTCAGTTCCTTCACTTCCCGAGCCAGGATCCGTATGAGTTCTTCTGCATATGTCAAGTCCGGTTGGATTTCAATCTCTTCCATGGAGATGACATGTGAAGGGTCTGAGTGGTATCTTCTTAGCATAGACACATGGAATACATTATGGATCTTATCCAGTTCTGGTGGTAAAGCTAGCCGATAGGCCACTGGTCCCACATGTTCAATGACTTCATATGGGCTAATGAACCTAGGGCTTCATTTACCCTTTCTTCCAAACCTCTGTACTTTCTTCCATGGTGAGACTTTGAGAAACACTTTGTCGTCAACTGCATACTCTATCTCTTTTCTCTTCAAGTCGACATAAGATTTTTGTCTATTTGAGGCAACCTTCAAATTAGCTTTGATTATCTTTACTTTCTCCTCAGTCTGTTTCACCAGGTCTGGTCCTACCAGCTTATCTTCGCCCAATTCAGTCCAACATATGGGGGTTCTACTCTTCCTCCCATACAATGCTTCATACGGGGCCATTTGAATACTAGCTTGGTAGCTATTGTTATATGCAAATTCTGCCAGTGGGAGATATCTATCCCAACTCCCCTCAAACTCAATAACACAACTCCTCAGCATATCCTCCAGGATCTATCACATAATTCACATTGTTATTAGCATTTCAATTTATTAATTGTGAAAATTCAATTAGTTTTTAGGTTTACCTGGATTACTCGTTTCGACTATCCATCCGTTTGAGGATGAAAAGCCGTGCTAAAGCGGAGTTGTGTGCCTAAGGCTTCTTGCAACTTTTTCCAAAATCTCGATGTAAACCTTGGGTCTGAATCAGATATGATGGAAAGTGGGATTCCATGCAGTTTAACTATCTCACTGATTTACAATTCTGCTAGCTTCTCCAGTGAGTAGTCAGTCCTAATTGGCAGAAAATGTGCTGACTTCGTCAATCTATCCACTATCACCCATACTGCATTATGCTTTCTTTGGGTGAGAGGTAGACCACTAACAAAATCCATAGTGACCTAGTCCCATTTCCATTCAGGTATGCTTATAGGCTATAGCAACCCTGATGGAACTTGATGTTCTGCTTTAACTTGCTGACATGTCAGGCACTTAGTAACATAGTCAGCTATATCCTTCTTCATACCAGGCCACCAATAATGAGGCTTCAAATCATTATACATTTTTGTACTTCCCGAGTGCATAGCATAAATACTAGTGTGTGCTTCTTTCAAAATATTAGTCTTCAATTCCCCATCATCTGGTACACACACTCTTCCTCTGTAGTACAGACACCCATCTGCTTTCACCTCATAATCAGTTTCCTTCCCTTCTGGAATTTTACCCACAATAGCCATTAATTTTTCATCTGCCTTCTGCCCACCTTGTATCTGCTGTAGCAGATTTGGCCTCACTTGTAACTCAGCCAAAATAGCTCCATCTTGAGCTAGGGATAGACGGGCATTTAGTGATCTTAAAGCTGTGATGGACTTTCTACTCAAGGCATCAGTAACTACATTTGCCTTCTCAAGATGATAATCTATCACACAATCATAGTCCTTTAAGAACTCAATCCATCGCCTCTGTCTAAGATTGAGCTCCTTCTGGGTTAGCAAATATTTTAGACTTTTGTGGTCTGTATAGATGTAGCATTTTTCACCATACAAATAATGCCTCCATATCTTTAGTGCGAAGATAATTGCTGCTAATTCCAGGTCATGAGTAGGGTAATTTTGTTCATGTGGCCTTAACTACCTAGAAGCATAGGCAACCAATTTCCCCTTTTGCATCAATACACACCCTAACCCATTAAGCGAGGCATCACTATAGACCACAAAGTCTTTTCCCAATACTGGCTATATTAACACTGGTGCTTTTGTCAACATAGCCTTCAGCCTCTCAAAACTGGCTTGGCACTTATCCTTCCAGCCAAATTTCACACTCTTGTGTAACAACTTGGTCATTGGAGCAGCTATAAGAGAGAACCCCTTCACAAATCTTCTGTAATAGCCAGCTAGCCCCAAGAAGCTTCTGACCTCAGTTGTATTTCTGGGAGGCTTCCATTCCATCACTGTTTCTATCTTTTTGGGATCCACTCTAATCCCCTCAGCTGATACTATGTGTCCAAGGAAAGAGATTTCACTCACCTAGAAGTCACACTTGGACAACTTAGCATACAACTTCTTTTCTCGCAGGGTTTGCAGAACAATCCCCAAATGTTCATCATGTTCTTTCCTGGTTTTAGAATACACTAGAATATCATCAATAAAGACCAATACAAATCGATCTAAATATGGATGGAAGATACGGTTCATAAGGTCCATAAATGCTGCTGGTGCATTTGTTAACCCAAACGGCATCACTAGAAATTCATAATGCCCATACCGGGTTCTGGATGCAGTTTTTGACACATCTGCATCGTTTACCCTTAACTAGTGATACCCTGATCTGAGATCAAATTTTGAAAATACACCGGCTCCCTTCAACTGATCAAACAAATCGTTAATTCTGGGCAACGGATATTTATTCTTCACATTTACTTTGTTCAACTGTCGGTAATCAATACACAATCTCAAGGTTCCATCCTTCTTCTTCATAAACAGCACTAGAGCTCCCCTTGGTGACACACTGGGGCTTATCAAGTAACTCCTCCAACTGAATTTTCAACTCCCTTAATTCAGTGGGTGCCATCCTATAAGGAGCAATAGAAATTAGTGTTGTACCCGGCATTACTTCAATAGCAAATTTGACTTCCCTTTCTGGTGGTAAACCATGCAATTCTTCAGGAAATACATCTGGGAAGTCTCTTACTATGGGTATATCACACAGGTTCGACTTAGCCTGCCTAGTATTAACCACATGTGCTAGGTAAGCTTCACAGCCTTTTCTCATCAATCTTCTTGCAACTGTGGCTGAGATAACATTGGACAGGAAATCTGTCCTTTCACCCACAACTATGATCTCATTACCCTCGAGAGTTTTTAGAGAAATCCTCTTCAGTTTGCAATCAACTATTGCCTGATGATGTGATAACCAATTTATTCCCAAAATCACGTCAAACTCGTGGAAGGGAAATTCAATTAGGTCTGCCGAGAATTCATACCCCTGAATCCTCAACGAGCAACCTTTATACACCTTATTCACTACCACACTGTGGCTTAGTGGATTTGTGACCAGAATATCTTGATCACTTTCCTCTACTGAAACTCCCCTCTCTACGAGTAGTTTGATGCAGATGTATGAATGAGTGGATCCTGGATCCACTAATGCATGCACAGATGTGTTGTAGAGGGATAACGTACCCCTGATGACATCCAAGTATCATGCTCCTCCTGAGCTCTTATGGCATAGGCTCTGGCAGGTACTCTGACCTCTGGCCTCTCAGCTGACTTAGATGCAGGCCTCAGTGATGGACCAGCTGCCTCAGATTTACCGGGCTTCCTACCCCTTTAAGGAGCAGGGGCAGGCCTATCTGCTTGTGTTGGGGCAGCTGTAGTAGTCCTCTTCAGACAATTTTTGATCTGATGTTCTGTAGATCCACACCGTAAGTATACACTAGTCACTCGCCAACAGTCCCCCTTATGCCACTTCTGGCAGTATGGACAGGCAGAAGATGCTGGAGCTGGTCCCCTGAACACCGTCCCTGGAGAGCTGCCCACTGATGGTGTGGACTGGCCTCTCCTAGGTGTGAACTATGGTCTGGGCCCCTGGACTGACCCTGACCTTGTGGTTGTCCCGAACTCTGAGCAGGAGGACCCTTGCTCTTCTTACTGGGAGTAGAAAATGAACTGGACTTACCTGGACCCCTCTTCTGCTATCTTTACCTTCTATTTTGCTCATTTATTCGGACTCTTTCTACTTTTGATGTAGCATCTAGTAATTTGGCAAAATCTGTGATCTCCAATGCTATTATCATGACTTTGATATTGTCATTGAGCCCTTCTTCGAACCTTCTGCACCTCTCTGCCTCTGTAGGGACTATCTCCCTCGCATACTAGCTCAATCTGATGAATTCACGCTCATATTCTACCACTGATAATTGCCTCTGTCTCAGACTGATAAATTCTCTTCTTCTCTCTTCTAAATATACTTTACTGATATACTTCTTCCTGAACTCTGTAAGGAAGAAATCCCAGGTGATCTGATCCAGTTGCACCTCACTGGTTACTGTGTCCCACCACTGGTATGTATCATCTTGAAGTAGGGACGCAGCACCCTCTAGGTTCTGCTTGGGGGTGCAATGAAGCTGTTTAAACACTCTTAATTTCTATCCAACCAGTTTTCCGCTGTTATAGGGTCATCCTCCTTCTTCCCAAAGAAATCCTTTCTCTAAATGGGACTTCTTTGGTGCTGGTGGAGGTTGTGGTTGTGGTTGTGGTGGTGGGATTGCCCCCATCATTTGCCGTTAAAATTTGTTCATTAGCTAAAATAATGCAAACTAAGGTTGGGCAGGTGCCTCAGCTGCTGGTGGAGCGGATTCTCCTCTGCCTCCAGTTTAGCCCTTGGTGGAGCACTACTCTCCACCTCTTCATCAACTGCTCTTTGAGAAGCAGGATCCATAACCTGATCAAAATAACAAAACAAATAGATCTACATCAGTGTCACCTCAACACTTACAAATACAATGCAATGGTATGCACTCTATCTAGGCCCAGAAACGCCTAAACCGATGCTCTGATACCACTAAATGTGACACCCCTTACCTGTCTACAATGTAGCCAAGCAAGATATGCCACACAATGTGCCAGGGTACCAAATCATATTTCCATTACAATTTACCCTTTTTAACTCATTTATTTACAATTTTGATTAATTTGAATTTTTCGCAAATTTTATAGAAAATTCGGCAGAGTGCCGGCTGTAAATTGGAAAAATAGTTCTTTTGAATCTGTTAAAAACACTTCCAATATAATCATAATATCAATCTCAGTCAACCACCAACATATTTGCAGCAATTTCTCAAATGACTTTAATATCTCAAAATTCAATTTTCAGTAATTACTTGAGTACCTATAGTAGTCGATTGGACTGGATAAACGGGTAAACTGGCACTGGGTACCAAGTACCTTGGACCATCACACCATCGGTCACATTGTCTCTTCCAGTGTGCAACAGAACAGCTAATAAGTTGTAATAATTGTTAGGGATAAAACCCAAGTATAACAACTCAATCAATATAGCCAAAGGCTATTATATCCCAGAATGGCACGGAAGGCCATAAAACATAGAATGGCAAGAAGCCATATGTAGTACTGCTAATTGAACCCTATTGGCATGCCAACCTATCCAAACCAATCTTGCTAGGTGTACTAGGGCATGTTATACTCTTAAATTGTACAATTCTTGAAATTTAAGTTTAGGTGTTACTATTCATTTCATTAGTCAATTAAAATGTTGACTTTTGCATAGACAATAGGTACATTGGTTTTTATACTCCCAACATACCACATTTTGCATTCTAAAATTGTTGGTATTGGTTGCCAATACCATTTCTAAGCTTAGTGTTAGTAGTTCAAAATTTTCAGATTTTAAGCCTTGTGTTTACTATTCCATTGGTTATTTTTACAGTAGCAATTTGGCAAAGTTGTCAACATGAAAGTTGTTCCTTATTGTGTCTAGTTACATTTCCTTTTTTTAATTACGCATTTGGAGTTTTGTAGCTCAAGTTAAGGCCTAATCACCATAACTGGCCGGATTATAAACTTTCCAGATTTTCTAGACAGACCAAATCTACAGTGTTTTGTGTAGTGATTGCAGGTCACTTTTTGAACATGTTATGATCAGAATTTGGGTTAGGTTTCTTCATGAAAGTTGTAGTTCTATGCCTCAAATATCTTCTGGTAAAATTTCAGGTCAATTGGACCTTTCTACACTATGTTATGACTAAATGAATAAACATTGTTCATTAGTTATTTTGCCCAGGCATAATGCAGGTCACCCGGATAGGGCAATCTTTAGGTCAACTTGGTTTGGTTTTTTGGGCATGGTTTCCTTGCCAAAGTTGTGCCATTATGTGTCTAATTTTATGTCCAATTGGCCTTGCACCAATTGAACCTCTACAACTCCAGTTATTACTGCCCAAACCTGCTAGCCTCATACCCAGTCCTACAGGTCACCAAGGGCAGCAACACTAACTTCAATTCCCACTAAACAAACCACTTCATTTCTTATTCACACATAACCAAATGGTCAATAATTGACCATTAAACTTACTTTCACCATTACATGATCAAAGTCTCAATTTCATACCTAAACCCTAACTCAACCATCTCAAATCATGCATTTAGTTCCATTTCATTATCCCACTCAAGAAATTAGTACTAAGGGCAGCCATGCTACCATTTTAGTTCCATGAAATCCTTAAAACCTTACCACATCCAAGGCTACTGAAAATTTGGGATGGGCATGCACATGATATTTATTCCATTTTCTTATAAATTTTGCATTCAATTCACTCTTTTAACATGAATTAAAAGAAAAATAGTAAGTTTGGTCACTAACCTTTAATGAAGTAAATTCCAAGCTTATCAAAGCTCCTCCTTTCTACTTCCTTTTGCTGTCTTTAGCTTGCCCAAGATGTATGGACAATTTTTTATGAAGACAAAGCTGGGTTTTATGGTGAAAAGCTTAAAGAAATCAAGGTGGAATTGAACAAAATTGGTGGAAGGCTCTAGGAAGGAATTTCGGCCATCATGAAAGAAGAAGAAGATGAAATGAATTTTGGCCTTCTTTGTCTCTTAAAATGAGTTTATTTAATTCACATTGGTGGGAGGGTTTTTAATGAGGTCATGCTTATGTCATTATTTGACTTTTATTTCATTAATTTTTTTTTTGTTTTGTTTTTCTTCCATACTTCTTTTACTTATTTTTAATAGATTTTTCATTAATATTTGTTCATATTTTATATCATATAATTCACTTACATAAATGGACAAGTTGGTCAAAAATCATCTTTGAAGACGAAATGACCAAAATACCCTCCGTTTGGCTTAACGAGCTAAAATTATGTGTACCAATTGATTAAATTTTTCTTGTGTTTTCTTAACATTTTATTGTCATTGGAACCCCAATAATCCTTCCCTGAGGTCTCAAAAATTATTTCATGAAGTTTTCCCCGAGTCTAGGGTTGCTAACGGCCTTCATCGTCACTTCCCCTTCGGGTTACTCATCACTGGGTTTTCGGCTCGTTTAACCTTAGTGCATTTCACTCCTAAATTTTTTTTTTTTATTTTTCTGATCATTATTTTATTTATTTATAACTCCTCACTCTAGTCTAATTATAATTTCAAATATTCTAGCTGCCCAGACCAACATTGGTCACCAGAACAGTAGACTGTATGGACTAGCTAAAGTGAGGATGTTACATGGTATGTATGGAAATAAATGGATTTGTACAAATGGGTATGTGAGTTGCAAGAATTGAATGTAAGATGACTATGATGAGTATGAATGATATTCTTGTTGTAAAATATTATTGAAAATTTTAAGCAGGTGAATAGTGAAATGCACCAAATAGAAATAAAATAGGAAAAACTCCGCTGGTTTCTCCATAGAAAAATAATTGATATTAAATTAAACGAATTCAAAATTACTAAAATAATAAAGTAAGATAAGATAGGGTGCTCTGACACCGAGTGTGACATGTCTTGCTTGGCTACACTATAAGCGGGTAAGGGGTGTCACAAGCTGCCTAGATATCTCATACCTAGCATTTCTGCTGTGCTCACCATACAACTCTTGTAGGTGAAGGAGGATCTCACTTGCACTCTGCATGTTCTCATGCTGCTTCTGTAACTCATTACTCATAGAAGCAAGAATGTAACACTTGGCTCTCATATCATGCTCCTTCCACTTGTCCAAAGTTTTATGTTCCTCTTGAGTGGCCTCTGGAGGTAAAGGACCAGGAACATTTGAATCTAGAACATATCCTATATGTTCAAGGTTCAGGACAAGTTTTAAATTTCTTAGCCAATCAGATAGATTAGGTCCTGCCAATCTATTGCGATCAAGTATGCTTGTAAGGATATTGGATGGTGGTGGTTGTTCTGTGCTCATTATTATCAGAAAATTAACTATAGAAAATAACCAGATTAATTAGTAAATGTATCATGTAATTAACCAAAATGATTATGGTCTTTTAATCAAATTGGTCCTTCCACTAACTTAGCGAATCCTACATTCCAAAGTAGAAAACGAAAATCTTAGTTGGATGGATTTCTAGTGGGTAATTGAATTCTTATAATCCTATTGATTATCCTCAGGCACTTCCATTATTGGAATTACAATAAATTATAAGTGAGCAACTCCTCGCCCATCACATCTCATGTGAGGTTAAATCCTTTACCTAGCCCTTAATGCTCAAAATCTCAAGCACATCCATTATTGACTTATCTTGCAATAGTTAAGTTGATCCTATTGAGCCAGTAAACATGCAAATAATTTTAATGTCCTCAGGCACATCCATTATTGGCCACCAAACCATTTACATATTTTCAACATCTCATGCTTTACAATTATTCTTAAGAAAATCTCTTAAATTAATTGCATCATATGCAACTATTTAAAATTTCTTAAAATAACTGCCACAATGGAGGGCTCATGTTATAATTACTTTAATTATACCATTTTCAACTAATCATTTGTTTGGAAGATTTTGTGGTCATCATAATTACTATTAAGGTCTCACTTTACACATTATCCAATTAGCATGCATATATCATATACTTGTATACATTCCCATACATCTCATGCATTCATGGATAATAAATATGGTATGATCATGGACTTTCTAAGGGATTCAATTCTGAGCCACCAAGAATTGAATCAGGGCATTCCTAGGTGCATTTCATTCATTCATATTACAAGAGTTGCTGAAGGAGTACATAATCAACACTTGATCTTGAATTCCTCCCACTGGTCTCACCAATGCTCTTGACCTCCTTGATCTTCTTGCAATCCAATTACATAGTAATCCTTGGCAAACCAAGGCGAATTTACAAGAACTAAATAAATGAAATTACAACCCAAAAATATTATAACCTTTATAATACATGCCCAAAATAAATTAAAATAAATTAATTAATTTACAACCCAAAGAAACATAAAAGAAATAAATCCAATCACATTGGTCTTTTATTGTCCATGATCATCCATCATGTAACACCCCTCACCCGACTACAGTATAACCGAGCAAGGCGTGCTACATTCGGTGCCGGAGCACCTTATCCTATCTTACTTTATTCCTTTAATAATTTGATCTCGTTATATTTTAATATCAATTATTTTTCTACGGAGAAGCTAGCGAAGTTTCCCCTATTTTATTATCAGTTGACGTATTTTACTCTTCACCTGCTTGAAATTTTCAATAATATTTTACAATAAAAATATCATTCATGCTCATCATATTCATCTCACATTCAATTCTTGTAATTCACATACTCATTTATACAAATCTATTCATACTCAATTTATATGTAAACATTCTCAAATTACATAAGCAAAATTTTCAAATTTTCTTAATTTACATAATTTACAAAATAATTACATAATTTCATAATTTACATGATCTACAAATTAATTACAGTTCCATAATCTATATTTCAACATACAATTCATAGTTTACATTACAAATAATAACTAATTATAATGTACAAAATATATAATATGATCTATATGGGCCCTATCTACATACATTGCTGAGGAGGTGACAACCTTGAACACTCTGCAGATCAGTCTACAAAATCTCTGTTTAGTATTCGCTGGGCTTTAACTTTAGTACTTGCGCGAGGAAACAAATCCATCACGCTAAGTATTGCTGCTTAGTGGTGCAATAATATGCAAGAAATAATGTATACAAATAAAAATAATTGGAGCATATTTTCTATATTCAAGAATTTTACTTGGTTCTTATGAAATTTGCCATACAATACATTTTTCGTCATTTATGTTGCTCTCTAGATCTCTTTTGTCATAAGTTTACAATAATCATTTATATAATGTACAAATAAATCTAAATATTTAGTTTATGTTTATATTATTATAGAGGATGCATTTCTAATAATTACTTACGTTATGCTTATTTTGCTAGTCTTTCATTTACTCTCTTAATATTTCTACGTGTTGTGGATCATTTCATAATAATTAAATTCTTAATATTAGTTTAATACCTTTCGGATCTTTCTCACTGATTTATTTAGTTTCTAATATTTTTAACTTATTTCAATAATTTTTTTTTCTGCCCAGGTAACCTATGACAGGCTGACTAAACTGGATAACGAGTCGTTGGCACTGGACACCGCGGTGCCTCGGGCCGTCATACAGTGGGACGCGGAACGTCAACCACGTATGCAGTTAGTATGGCTAAAAAGCCATGATAACACATAATCGGGCATAAAAGCCATTAGTGCGGGCATAAAGCCATGAATACAGGCATAAAGCCATGAGTGCTAGCATAAAGCCATGAATACAGGCATAAAGCCTTTCGCAGTGCTGCTAAAATAATGCCCTATTGGCATGCCAATCTATCCAATCTGACACACGTGTCTAGGCAATATATGGGCACTTAGTACCATTAAGAATTTATATGTTTCATCATTTCACTATATTTTTCGTTTATATTTTTTATAGCATTCTAATATTGTTTATAATGGAAACATAATTTCCAAATTCACATTTCTAGGTAATTTATGCATTCATCGTAATATTTATACTAGTTACAATTCACATTCATTTAATCTCATGTACTATTCACATTCAAAACATCTTTCCTTTCTCTCTTTATGGGAAATTAAATCCCAAATGACACTTTTATCACATTTATTCATTCAACAATCTATTCATGTAAAGTACATTTCATACTTCAAGTTGTATTGCTAATATATTATGAACTCCATTGGTCTTGAGAGTATAAGTCTCAATAATCTATCTAGGTTAATTTCATGTCATATTCAAGTGGTATCACTCATGTTTTATTAGACCTACCAGTAATGGGAACACAAATCTTAATTATATATTCACATAACTTAAATGTTCATTAAGTCATTTAGGTGAATTACTATTTCTATTCCAAGTAATCCATGAACATTTTATGGATTCCAAATTTCATACCTTAATTTCCTCTACCAATTTAGTTCTTACACTTT
The DNA here is from genome assembly GCF_030052815.1 of Hevea brasiliensis. Lineage (NCBI taxonomy): Eukaryota > Viridiplantae > Streptophyta > Magnoliopsida > Malpighiales > Euphorbiaceae > Hevea > Hevea brasiliensis. Next base: position 16,559,437 of record NC_079510.1, on the reverse strand, counting down.
GTGTCTTTGTATTACTATTCACATTACTATTCACTCAAATTGTTGACTTTTTAATACATAATAAATTTATTGAACCTAAGTTCTCCAAGATACCACATTTTGCATTTTATTTTTGTTGGTATTGATTTCCAATACCATTTCAAAGCTTATGTTATGTTATTCAAAATTTTCAGGTTTCATACCCTAGGTTTACTGTTCCATTGGTCATTTGTATAGTAAGAATTTGACAAAAATTGTCTTCATGAAAGTTGTTCCTTATTGTGTCTAGTTAGATTTCTTTTTTTGAATCACTTCATTTGGAGTTTTGTAGCTCAAGTTATGGCCATTTCACCATAACTGGCCGGATTGACCTATACCCAGAATGTCTAGGCAATTTGGTTCTGCCAGATTTGGTGACCTAAGTTTGGTTGGAAATTTGACTAGGTTATAGTCAGAATTTGGATTTGTGCTCTTCATGAAAGTTGTAGGGCTATGTTGCAGCTTTCTACTGGTAAAATTTTAGATCAATTGAACTTTTCTACACTGAGTTATGACCATTTGAACAAACACTATTTATTTGGTCGTTTTCCAGGGACAACATGTTGGTCACCCAGATTGGGGCAGTTTTTAGGTTATCCTAAGTTGGTTTTCTGGGCATAGTTTCTTCACCAAAAATGTGTCATTATGTCCTAAGTTTAATGTCCAATTGGTCTCACACCAATTGGAGTAACCTAACTCTACTTATGGTCACATTTAGGTACTGGACTCAAAGACCAAAAAATCCTGCATGAACACAACACTTCCAATACCCCCCATTCCACACTACTGCCAACTTCAATCACATTCAATACACTTCAAATACTCCATAATTAATCTCAACACATCAATTTATCAACATAACATCAAATTCCCAATTTAGCAAAACCTAAATCAATTTGGTGCAACTTCAAATCCAAAGGAATTGATAGCACTAAAGTTGTTCCTTAGCTTTACTCAACCTTCAATCACCCTTTAGTTCCATCAAACTCCACTTCCCCTAGTTGAACCCACCGTGGTAGAATTTTGATTTCTTCTAAGCCTCCAATTTCTTGTGTTTTCTTGAGTGCTTCATGCAATTCAAGCTTCCATCTAGGGTTTTCTAATGATTTCCTAAAGAAATCATGGTGGAAGACCAAATTTTCAAGCTTTTGGTATGTGCTTTAATGGAGTATTTTGAGAGAGAATTGAGAGAAAGGGGAAAACGGCAGGTTGGGAAAGGAACCAAATTCTGAATGTTTTCTCATTTTACTCATTTTTATCTCTTTTATTTATTTTTTCAAGTGGTGATTGGGTGAGAGTGCTTAGTGACATAAGCATGAGGTTAAAATTACAATTTTAATTCATTTTTTTTTCTTTTCTTTTCTACTCAATTTCAATTTAATTTTTAGCAATATTTATTTATATTTTAGATTATAATAATTATTTACTTAACTGGACAAGTCGGCCAAAAATCATCTCTGAAGACGAAATGACCAAAATGCCCTCCGTTTGGCTTATTGAGCCAAAATCATCTGTACCAATCGAAAAATTTTTCTAAACCTTTTCTTGGCATTCTAATGCCATAGAAACCTCAATGACTCTTCTCTGGAGTCCCAAAAATTATTTCACGTATTTTCTCCCAGGTTTAGGGCTTCTAGTTGTGAAGACCGCAACTTCCCACTGGGTTACCCATCGCTAGGGCACCGGCTCATTTAACTTGGTTGTATTTTATTTCTAAAATTTTTCCTAAATTTTTCTTATTAGTATTTGAGTTATTTATGATTTCTCACTCTAGTCTAATTATTTTTCTAAACGTTCTAGCTGTTCGTATAGACACCGGTCACCGGAATAGTAGAATGTACGGAATTGCTATAGTAAGGGTGTTACACATTATGCATATCACTATTTAACAATTAAATAAAACATCCATACTCAAATTAAATTGAATATCTCATATTCAACTTAAAAATCCAAATTTTAATATGATTCAAATAAATTTAAAAATTCAGATTTGAATCACATTCAAACAAATTTAAAAATTCAGATTTGAATCACATTCAAACAAATTTAAAAATTCATATTTGAATTAAAATTTAATTGTGTGATTAAAACTCCTAATTAAACACTTTAATTAGTCATGGGCCTCATTATGGGCTTTGGAACCAAGCCCACAAACAAACCCAAAGAACCATGCGCATGGTTGGATGGATCAAACCATAAGCACCAATGGTGCCTTCATTATGCCGCCACCTTTTTCATTGCAACCAGCAATGATTTATTCATCTCATGATCAAATCACACTATTAAATCATATAATCAACAATCTAAATGGCAAATATAGTGGCTTGATACCAATTGAAAGAGCGGAAGCATGAAAAACATAAGTTTAGATCATTGAATTCAAAAATTTTTCATCTAGGGTCACATGCATCATGCAAGATTCATTTTTATCTATTTGATTTCAATGATAAACAGCATATTAAAACTCTTTTAATATGTTTTTGGATCTACATTTGCCATTTAATATTTTAGAATTAACAGATTAATTCATTAGAACCCTAGATTAGATCAAGAACAAGTGCACTAACCTTTTTGATGCACTGTAGTGTGTTTGGCACCTTTGGGATGCGCCGAGTATACCAGATGTTATCCCTCTAGCTTGTCCACACCAAGTTCACTAATGGTAGCCCCTTGAACAGCTTTTCAAGCCTTTCCAATCAATTAGAAATTCAGCCTTTGCCTGTAACATCCTCCCGGTAGCAATTCTGTACAGTCTACTGTTTCGGTGATCGGTGTCGGTCCAGACAGCTAGAACTTCTGGAAAAATATTTAAACTAAAGTGAGAAACCATAATTAATTCAAATATTAATGAGAAAAATTTAGTAAAAATTTTAGAAATAAAATACAACTAAGTCAAATGAGCCGGTGCCCAAGCGATGGGTAACCGGAGGGAAGTTGCGGTTCTCGCAACAAGGAGCCCTAAACCCGGAAAAAAATTCATAAAATAATTTTTGGGACTCCAGAGAAGGGTCATTGAGGTTCCTATGGCATTAGAATGCCAAGAAAATATTTAGAAAAATTTTTCAATCGGTACAGACAATTTTGACCCGTTAAGCCAAACGGAGGGCATTTCGGTCATTTCGCCTTCAGAGGTGATTTTTGGTCGACTTGCCCAGTTAAGTAAATAATTATTATGACTCAAAATATGAATAAATATTGCTAAAAATTAAATTGAAATGTGGTAGAAAAGAAAAGAAAAGAAAAATAAAAAATTAAGCAAATTATGACATATTATGATGTCACTCACTTACTTCCAACCAATCACAATTAAACAACCTATTAATTAATAAATAAAAAGAGATAAATATGGCCAAAAACAAAAGAAATTATCAGCCCTTCTTCTCCTTAGAAAAACATTTTACACCCCCTCCCCTCTTCCTTCATTGAATCTCAACCAAAGCTCCATTTTCATCCTTATTTCATCACAAACTCTCCTAAGTCCTTTCACTAAAAACTTGTCTATACCTCTTGGGAAGTGTTTGGCAGCCAAGAAGAAGAAAGAAAGTGAAGATTGGGACTTGGAAAAATCTGCCTACAAGAGGTTAAAGTGAGGTTAGTGCACATATGTATTTAAAACTCCTTAATTCCATGTTAGAGATGTGTAATAGGTAAGAAATTGTGAAATAAATGAACTAAACTCATGTGTATGAAGCCCATGGATTTTGGCTGCCCTAAGGAAGGAACAAGATTGAGTGTTTGGATGGACTTGGAGTGCACTAGAGATTATGTTTAAAGTGTATGAACATAAGGATAATGAAGTAGTTGGTTAATTAAGGTAAATTGTGTAAATTTTGAATTTAAGCTAGGGTTTTGGGAGTGAAAAATTGATTTGGCTTATGGAATGATTAGTGGACATTCTAATGGTCAATTAGTGACCATTTAAGGCAAGTAAATCATAATTTGAAGTGAGCTAATGCATGGTAAACTGAAATGGGGAGGCTGCCAAGAGACAGCAGAAATGAGGCTGTGAGTCCAGCATGTTTGGACTGCCATATCCTTGGCTGTGTAGGTCCAATTGGTGTTTGGCCAATTGGACATGAAACTAGGCTTATAATGGCACATTTTTTCTGAAGAAACCATGCCCAAAAGACCAAAGCAAGAGGACCAAAACTTGGCCCCAATCCGGATACCCTCCAAACAGCCCCTGCAGAAATGACCAAATGAACAGTAACTGTTCATTTGGCCATAACTCACTATAGATATGGTCAATTGACCTGAAATTTTTACAGCAACAAGATAAGATATAGACAAACAACTTTCATGAGGGACACCAATCTAAATTATGCCATTAACCTAATCAAATCATTGAGCAAAGTGAAGTTTACTGTACTGAGATTTCCAGAATTTTCATTTGAGCAGTAATGTTTGGATGGCTATAACTCTCTCTAGAAAACTCGGAATTAGGCGATTCTTGAACCAATGAAAACCTAAGGCATAGTAGAACATTTCATATGAAGAAAGTTAGGCCAAATTATGAACTTAACTTGACCAAATTACTGACCAAAGTTGGACCAAAATCTGCCAAAACCCAAAAGTGCAGCATGAACAGTGCACGTGAACAGTAAACTTATTTTGGCCATAACTTGAGCTACAAAACTCCAAATGGAGTGATTCAAAAAAGGAAATTCAACTAGACAGAATAAGGAACAACTTTCATGTTTACCATTTCCTCAAATTCCCACTGTAAAAATAACAAATGGAACAGTAAAGATGAAGCACCGAATCTGAAAATTTTGTTCAATTAGCATTAAGCTTAGAAATTGTATTGGCAACCAATACCAACAAGTTTTAAATACAAAATGTGGTATGTTTGGGGTGTTAAAACCAATACACCTATTTTCTATCCAAAAGTCAACATTTTTGTTGACCAATGAGGTGAATAGTGACACCAAAACCAAAAATTGGCAATTTTGCCAAAATGACCTAAGCTTTGAGAAAGTGACCAAAACCAACAAGTTTTGAATACAAAATGTGGTATGTTGGGAGTACTAAAACCAATGTACCTATTGTTTATGCAAAAGTCAACATTTTAGTTGACTAATGAAATGAATAGTGACATGAAAACTTGAAATTCAAAAATTGTGAAACTTAAAAGTGCAAAATGCCCTAATATGCCTAATGTGATTGGTTTGGATAGATTGACATGCCAATAGGGTATTGTTTTAGCAGTACTGCGAAAGGCTTTATGCCTGTATTCATGGCTTTATGCCCGTATTCATGGCTTTATGCCCGTATTCATGGCTTTTATGCCCGATTATGTGATATCATGGCTTTTTAGCCATCTCGATCGCATACATGGTTGACGTTCTGCGTCCCATGGTATGACGGCCCGAGGCACCGCGGTGTCTAGTGCCAACGACCCGTTATCCAGTCCAGTCGTCCAGTATAGGTTACTTGGGCATGGAAAAGTATAACTGTGATTGAACTGATTATTAAAGAAAATATGAAAATTAAGCATCAGGAATGATTACAAAATGATTACAAAAATACAAAGAAGCTCAAGATCATTAAGAAAATAATTAACGAAATGCATGAAGAAGTTAATATCATAAAACATGATTAGCCCTCGACTAAAACAATAAGTGAGTAATTATTCATTTCTTATGAACACAATAGCAAGGAAATTATTATTTTTATTTGCATATTGTATTTTCATGTATTATTGGCACCACTAAGCTTTATGCTTAGCGCGTCGCTTTTGCAACGCGTAGGTACTGAAGATTTGGACAGAGGGCCCAGTAGACCACAGATTCGGTAAGGCAGTTCACAGTTCTGCATAGTGTCCGTGTCACCTCACCGTCCACAGTGCATTGGTAGGACACTAGGTCCCATTTTGTATTTTGAGATTTTTGTAAATTTGGTAATTAAACTCTTATTTTATGATATGTATTTGAACAAATGTAATATAATTTTGTATTAATGTAAGTACTTGTAATTTGTGATTATAAATCACATGTGAGAATTTATTTATGATTGAGTCTAATGATGATGTAAAATGACAAATAGAGGAATCGTTAAGAAATTGCTGTAAATTGATGTGATACAAAATGTGAATTGTATATGGGTACCATGAGATGAATGATTGAGAAATAAATGAAATTGATGAAATTATTCTGAGACTTTGTTGATAATTGGAGTTGGGATTGATTGAATATGATCATAGGAAGTGTTTTTCATAGGTTCCGAAGAACTGTTTTCTCCATTTTTAGCCGGTACTACGCCGGATTTTCTATAAAATTTTCGGAACCTCAAATAAATTACAATTTCAATAAATGAATTATATTTCACAAGTTATTTTCAAAACTATGATAAAAATGAATTAAGATAAAATAGAGTGCTCCGGCACACTGAGTGGCATAACTTGTTAGGCTACACTGTAGTCCGGTAAGGGGTGTCACATTTAGTGGTATTAGAGCACGGTTTAGGCGTTTCTAGGCCTAGATTGAGTCCATATCATGCATTGCATTCATAAGAGTCGAGGTGATACTATTGCAGATCTGTATTTCCTGTTTATTTTAGGTTAGAGTATGGAATAAGAGAGTAAAGAGACAATGAGATAGCGAATGGAAATAAGAAGGAGACTATATTTAAGATGAAAAAGGATGAGCACATAACTGTTTGAGGATAGGATTGAGACTAAGGAGAAAGTGAAGTAGGATAACACGGAAAGGTGAAGAAATAAAGAGGTATTAGCTCCTTGGCTATTTACATTGGGTAAATTTCGAGGACGAAATTTAAATAAGAGGGGAAGAGTTATAACATCCTCCCGGTAGCAATTCCATATGATCTCTTGTTTGGTGACCTGTCGGTCGGACTGACTAGAACTTCTGGAAAAATATTTAAACTAAAGTGAGAAACCATAATTAATTCAAATATTAATGAGAAAAATTTAGTAAAAATTTTAGAAATAAAATACAACTAAGTCAAATGAGCCGGTGCCCAAGCCATGGGTAACCGGAGGGAAGTTGCGGTTCTCGCAACGAGGAGCCCTAGACCCGGAAAAAAATTCATAAAATAATTTTTGGGACTCCAGAGAAGGGTCATTGAGGTTCCTATGGCATTAGAATTCCAAGAAAATATTTAGAAAAATTTTTCAATCGGTACAGACAATTTTGACCCGTTAAGCCAAACGGAGGGCATTTCGGTCATTTCGCCTTCAGAGGTGATTTTTGGTCGACTTGTCCAGTTAAGTAAATAATTATTATGACTCAAAATATGAATAAATATTGCTAAAAATTAAATTGAAATGTGGTAGAAAAGAAAAGAAAAGAAAAATCAAAAATTAAGCAAATTATGACATATTATGATGTCACTCACTTACTTCCAACCAATCACAATTAAACAACCTATTAATTAATAAATAAAAAGAGATAAATATGGCCAAAAACAAAAGAAATTAGCAGCCCTTCTTCTCCTTAGAAAAACGTTTTACACCCCCTCCCCTCTTCCTCCATTGAATCTCAACCAAAGCTCCATTTTCATCCTTATTTCATCACAAACTCTCCTAAGTCCTTTCACTAAAAACTTATCTATACCTCTTGGGAAGTGTTTGGCAGCCAAGAAGAAGAAAGAAAGTGAAGATTGGGACTTGGAAAAATCTACCTACAAGAGGTTAAAGTGAGGTTAGTGCACATATGTATTTAAAACTCCTTAATTCCATGTTAGAGATGTGTAATAGGTAAGAAATTGTGAAATAAATGAACTAAACTCAGGTGTATGAAGCCCATGGATTTTGACTGCCCCTAAGGAAGGAACAAGATTGAGTGTTTGGATGGACTTGGAGTGCACTAGAGATTATGTTTAAAGTGTATGAACATAAGGATAATGAAGTAGTTGGTTAATTAAGGTAAATTGAGTAAATTTTCAATTTAAGCTAGGGTTTTGGGAGTGAAAATTTGATTTGGCTTATGGAATGATTAGTGGACATTCTAATGGTCAATTAGTGACCATTTAAGGCAAGTAAATCATAATTTGAAGTGAGCTAATGCATGGTAAACTGAAATGGGGAGGCTGCCAAGAGACAGCAGAAATGAGGCTGTGAGTCCAGCATGTTTGGACTGCCATATCCTTGGCTGTGTAGGTCCAATTGGTGTTTGGCCAATTGGACATGAAACTAGGCTTATAATGGCACATTTTTTCTGAAGAAACCATGCCCAAAAGACCAAAGCAAGAGGACCAAAACTTGGCCCCAATCCGGATACCCTGCAAACAGCCCCTGCAGAAATGACCAAATGAATAGTAAATGTTCATTTGGCCATAACTCACTGTAGATATGGTCAATTGACCTGAAATTTTTACAGAAACAAGATAAGATATAGACAAACAACTTTTATGAAGGACACCAATCTAAATTATGCCATTAACCTAATCAAATCATTGAGCAAAGTGAAGTTTACTGTACTGAGATTTCCAGATTTTTCATTTGAGCAGTAATGTTTGGATGGCTATAACTCTCTCTAGAAAACTCGGATTTAGGCAATTCTTGAACCGATGAAAACCTAAGGCATAGTAGAACATTTCATATGAAGAATTTTAGGCCAAATTACGAACTTAACTTGATCAAATTACTGACCAAAGTTGGACCAAAATCTGCCAAAACCCAAAAGTGCAGCATGAACAGTGCACGTGAACAGTAAACTTATTTTGGCCATAACTTGAGCTACAAAACTCCAAATGGAGTGATTCAAAAAAGGAAATTCAACTAGACAGAATAAGGAACAACTTTCATGTTTACCATTTCCTCAAATTCCCACTGTAAAAATAACAAATGGAACAGTAAAGATGAAGCACCAAATCTGAAAATTTTGTTTAATTAGCATTAAGCTTAGAAATGGTATTGGCAACCAATACTAACAAGTTTTAAATACAAAATGTGGTATGTTTGGGGTGTTAAAACCAATACACCTATTTTCTATCCAAAAGTCAACATTTTTGTTGACCAATGAGGTGAATAGTGACACCAAACCAAAAATTAGCAATTTTGCCAAAATGACCTAAGCTTTGAGAAAGTGACCAAAACCAACAAGTTTTGAATACAAAATGTGGTATGTTGGGAGTACTAAAACCAATGTACCTATTGTTTATGCAAAAGTCAACATTTTAGTTGACTAATGAAATGAATAGTGACATGAAAACTTGAAATTCAAAAATTGTGAAACTTAAAAGTGCAAAATGCCCTAGTATGCCTAATGTGATTGGTTTGGATAGATTGGCATGCCAATAGGGTATTGTTTTAGCAGTACTGCGAAAGGCTTTATGCCTGTATTCATGGCTTTATGCCCGTATTCATGGCTTTATGCCCGTATTCATGGCTTTTATGCCTGATTATGTGATATCATGGCTTTTTAGCCATATTGACTGCATACATGGTTGACGTTCTGCGTCCCATGGTATGACGGCCCGAGGCACCGCGGTGTCCAGTGCCAACGACCCGTTATCCAGTCCAATCATCCAGTATAGGTTACTTGGGCATGGAAAAGTATAACTGTGATTGAACTGATTATTAACGAAAACACGAAAATTAAGTATCAGGAATGATTACAAAAATACAAAGAAGCTCAAGATCATTAAGAAAATAATTAATGAAATGCATGAAGAAGTTAATATCATAAAACATGATTAGCCCTCGACTAAAACAATAAGTGAGTAATTATTCATTTCTTATGAACACAATAGCAAGGAAATTATTATTTTTATTTGCATATTGTATTTTCATGTATTATTAGCACCACTAAGCTTTATGCTTAGCGCGTCGCTTTTGCAACGCGTAGGTACTGAAGATGTAACACCCCTAAGTTCGGTAGTGCGTTCTACTGTTCCGGTGACCAGTGCTGTCCGGACAGCTAGGATGCCTAGAACCGTACTTCAATATGAGTGAGGAGACATAAAATAATGAAATACAAGAAAAGAAAATACAAGAAAAACAAAAGGAAAAATCATAGCAAAGAAATGTAACCAAGTTAAGCGAGCCGGAAATCCTAGCGATGGGTGACCGCACCGGGAAGTTACGGCGTGGACCGTTGACTAATACTCGGATGCGGGAACCTGGAAAATATTTTTTGGACTTAAATAGACCCTTATTGAAGTATAAATATCATTAGAAATATCAAAGAAAAATTAAATAATTAGTACAAAGAAAAGTGAGAAATCGAAAAACAGACAAAACCCGGTGTTACAGAAAAATCGGGAATGCAACCCGAACAGGGGCATTATGGTCATTTGACATCCCGAAGTGTCTTTTGACCTAAATGTCCACTAAAAATAAATAGTATTACACTTAGAAAATGAAATGAAAAATTAATTTGGTGGTACCTAAAATAAATAGTGGAAATCATGGGTTAAATGTGGAATAAGTGGGAGTTAAGTTTATAATATGATTAAATTTATGAGTGGACCACTAATGCATAAAATAAACACATAAATATGGCTGAAGTAAGTCCACTAACCAGCTGAAATATCATCTTCCTCATATTCTCTCAAGAATGCCGAATTGAAGAACACAAAAACCTCCATGGCCATTTTGGGTAAAGCTTGATCCATCCTCCATTTTCAACTCCAAGCTCTTAGGTTCCTTCACAAAAAATGGTCTACACACCACAAGGAAGATATTGATACCAATTTTGAGAAGTTTGGTGAAGGTTTAGCAAGTTACAATTAAAGGTAAGTTTGCATTTTTGAGAAATTCTTTGTTAAAGTTTATGTTCATGTTATGGGTGTTAGTTTGGTGAAGGAAAATTTTGAGTTTGAAGGGTTATTGTTGTCTTCATTTTGGACAGCCATGAGTCACGTTTTTGATGAGGTATTTGTGCATATAATTGATGAGAAATAATGTTAATCATGGTGATTTAGTAACTTAGTGAATTATTTCATGTTTATATGGTGAATTATGCACTTTGATGGGAATTGGTATATGGGACGGCAATGTGATGTTGAAGAATGGTTTGTGGCAGCTTATGGACACTTGAGGAATGGTATATATTGAAGGAAGTGTGGGCAGAATATTGACCTAGAAGGATTGATGATATGTATGTAAATTAACATTGTAAAGGGTATGTAAAGTTTGTAATGTTTAGGTGTGTTTGTAATGGTACTTAGAAATTGTAATTGTGAATGATAATTGGTGTGTTGAGGGTGATTGGAATCTGCCCAAAATAATGTTAATGTAATGTAGAAAATGTTTTTGGTAATGTGCCAAAACAGTTTGGTAGGTAAGTAAACAAATGGCAAAGGTAAGTGTGTGTTTGAAGTTGGGGTGTGAAATGCATATTGAGGGCAGTGCATATTTTAGCCTATAACCTTGAATGTGTAACCTCAATTGGTATGAGACCAATTTGAGGTGAAACTAGGCACAAAATGTGCCAACTTTCATTGAGAAAGCATACCAAAATTCTGCTTGCAAGGTGACATGAAAAATGACCAATTCGGATTAAGGTGCAACAAGGCCTGAAAATTTACCAATTGGGCAGCAGTTAGTTTTTAGGCCATAACTCACTCAAAACAGGTCCAATTGACCTGAAATTTTAACCATGAATAGTTAAGACCCATACCTACAAGTCTTATGAAGAAACCAAAACCCAGAAATGACCATAAGCAAGTCAAACAACTTGCACAAGTTCGGGTCCAAAAACTGGCCGAACCAGAATTGACCAATTTGACCTAAAATTGACCTAAAATGGTACCACTTGACCAGCAATAGTGTAATGACCATAACTTGGTCTACTTAACTCGGATTGACCTGAAATTTTGCACCGCGTGCAATAAGACCTAGATCTACAAGTTTGTAGTTTCGACCGAGACCCGAAAACCGAGGGAACTAGATCGTCCGGTTAGGTCAAACCAGTGTTCCGGAATCCAGCAATTTGCATTAAAATGCACTAAACAAGGAAATGACTTTGGTAAAACGTACCAAACCTAAAACCCTATCGAATGTGACATATTAACGACACTAAAACCTAATTTACCTAAAACACAATGAGGGTCGGTATATTAGGTGATTAAGTGAATAATTGGGTTCAGTGCATTATTTACCAAACACCATCGATAGAGACAGTTTAATTTAGTACTGAAACACTTCAAATTGTGTTTCTCAGTTAACAAGGACTCAGCAAAAGGGAAGGAAACACTGAGTCCAGATCAGGGAGACAGTCATCAGAGGTTTGTGCACAACTAGTTTTTAACTGATTTTGTTCTGAATATTTTATATGATTAAATGACATATTTTCTTATGAACTATGTTTAACAGGCATTGGATTTAATTCAATGACTATTGAAATTGCTATAGTATGTATGAATTTATCTTTGTGAAATGGTATTTCCACAAGTATTAAGCATTGTTATGGATTGAATAAATTATGTTTTGGAAAATTGTGATAGAACATGTTTTGAATTGTGATGGTAATTTTCATGGAAAAATGTAAATTTATGATTTGAATTGTGATGAGCATAAAAAAATTATTGGATATTGGAATTGACTTTGAATCAAATTATATTGTGATTTATGCTCACTAAAAGGATTGTGATATTGTTTTATATCTCACTATAGATGCTTGACTAGGTTATTACCCGTCTCTCTCATTTGTTGAGAAGACAATGGAGTGAGTTGTGTTTTGATTACCATGGTACGTGCACAGGCTTAGATTTTCCTCTGATTTGAGGTTAGATCTAAGTTTATTTTATCGTTATGGCCCTTGCGGAAGATTCATTATTGTGATGGTATGCGTGCACGATGATTCGACCTCCCGACCATAGGGAGTTAGAATCGATTCGACCTCCCGACCATAGGGAGTTAGAATCACATCGAATATGGCCCTTCGGATTAGTCTTGCATAGTTAGTGAGATAAAGATTGATTTTTGAGATACAACATGGTTTTGAGATGCATAATGACTTTTGAGATACAATATGATTTTGAGATACAAAATGATTTTGAGATCTGAGAATGGCTTTTGAATGGTAAGGAATGGTGATTTCAATTATGGTTTGTGTGTAATTGATTTTGTTGGAATTACTTAAATGGATAGTCAAGATTTGATAAATTGAATTTTGTGCTCCAAGTTATTTATACAAATGATTTACATTATTGGCAATGAATATTTTGAGTTGTGAAATTTGATCAGTATTCAGATTCTCAAATTATTTACTGTAAAATTTGTCAATGTATATTGTATTACGTTTTAAATTATAGTTGTGCACCACTGAGTTCACCACTCAGCGATAGCTTTGTATCTTTGTCGCAGTAAGCGAGCATAGAGCAGTGATTAAGTTGCTTTGAGGATACATTCAGATCAGCTCCAGGTATATCATAGATATACCCATGTACATAGGTTTTGATGTAAGCATGTAATAATATGTATGTAAATTATTTGAGCAGTTATATAGAAACTCTTGTAAAATATTTTGGTATGTAATTAAATGTAAATTATCGTGAATGTAAATCTGAGATTTCATTTACTTAAATAGTTTTGTATTATATTTCTTGTATCTCAGTCTTTGAAAAATCACTATGGATTTGAATTGAGAAATATGTTGTGTTGAGAAATATATTGGAGTTGAGATTTGCAAATACATATTGAAGTGCTTTTTACAGGTTTTCTGAAGAACTGTTTTATCCAAAATACAGATGGCACTCTGCCAAAATATTTACAGAAAATCAAATTAAGTCAAATGTGTCGGTTTATCACTTGGTTCAAAGGTTTTTAACACTGTAAATAGTGCTCACCTTTGTAAAAGAAGTAAGAAAAGTTTTGAAAATCCCTTGTAGTGTATTTAATGGGTTATCGATGAAGCGGAGTTGGTAATTCATTAGGTATACTACGGGATCATGTTATGCCTTACAGAGGGGTAGGGTGTGACATGTTTTAGTGGTATCAGAGCAATGGTTTTAAAGTGAATTTTAAACTGTGAATTTGAAATCTTTTTGTCGGTAACTACAACTGCTCAAATGTTTGATACATATAGTACATCTACATCATAAATATGAACTGATGGAGAGGAATCTCCTTATGTTGGTTGTACAGGAATAGAAAATTCTGTGAAAGAATGGAAGAGAAGAATGAGACAATAGAACAGTCTGTGATGGCAGAAGTACAAGTTGAGGCCCCAACTCCACAAAGTGTCGAAGGCCCGACTGTACCAGTTTTACCAGTACAAATTACTGCACAAATGGCCCAGCAAATGGCCACTTTCTTCCAACAAATGGCTAATAATCTGTCAGCCCAAGCCCAAGTACAGACCCAACCCCCACAAGGGCAGTGTGAAATGGAAAAGAGGGAGAAACCTATGGGTCAGAGCTCGAACAGTAATTTGAGAAAGAGAAAAGAATTTGAGGAACCCCGAGCTCAAGGATATGATAGAGGTGGATCAGTAAGACAGAGACCATCAAGGTCCAGTCGTCGAACAACTAGAAGTTCCTACCCTTCCCGCCAGTGTGAAACTTGTGGAAAATATCATGGTGGGATATGCTATAAGGCCTCTGGAGCCTGCTACAATTGTGGAAAACTTGGACACTTTGCTAAAGATTGTACTAAACCACCTCGATCTGCTCTCTGGAGTTCACAGACCGTTAGTCAGAGTCAAGATAGAAATAGAGTTAGTACTCCTCACCACTATAACACAGGGAATCAACCCGAATATAGTAGCGCACCAGTCTGAGCGTCCACTATGCTCCAAGGAGAAAGAGCAGAAACTTCAAATGTAGCTGCTGGTAAGTTCTTAATTTTTGAAAGAAACAATTAGTTATTATTTGATCCCAGCACTACTTAGTTGTGTGTTAGTGTCAGAACTATATGTTCTGTTGTTACTCCTTCACATGGAAATGAATTTTGATGTGTTAGTGACTAGTCTTTCAGGATTAAAACTACAATAACAAGTATGATTGACATTAATTTTGGAAGAATTGTTAGCTAAAAGTATTTTTTCTAACACACCACAAATTATAAAGCTGAATGGCGAGCCTACTTAATGTAAGGCAAGAGGACCTAAAAGTAAGTACAGTAATAGAATTGCTCTAGATAAGGGCAAAGATGTTACTGTTAGTAATTATTAATGGATATTGTAATCAGAATCGGTTTAGGATATTAGTGGATTCGAGAAAGATAAGATGTTAGGAAACCTAGTCCATGAGGTTATAACGTAGTGACTATATAATGTTCTCGATGTTTGTATTGTAAGCTGCAGATTACAGTACCGACACGAGATTATTGTGTAGAGCTACGTGCTTCCTTGTGGTATAATAAATTAAGAATAATTGTAAGTAATCTATAAATTGATACAGTTGCACCCGAATAGAGTACTACTACTGGAAATAAGTGTGAAAATTTTAGTCAGAAATTTAAGACTTCAGAACTAGCCTATCAAACGACTACACTTGTAAGGTAGCTAGAGTCAGTGACTCGGTTACATTAGTGTGAATTACCTGTACCACAGTAATTGCTATAAGCTTAGAGATATCAGTACGACTTATTATCCTCAGATGGATGGACAGTCGAAATAAGTGATTCAGGTAAATTTTAAAAAACTCATTGAGTTCCTGTAAATAATGAAATGAAATGATAATAATAACCTGTAATGCGTGATAAGCCCTCGAGAATATACTGAGAACTTGTGTCATTGAATCCGTGGGGAGATGGGACAGATACATTCCACTAATAGAATTTGTATACATTAATAAGTGTCAAGCTAGCATACAAGTGGCACCCTATGAAACATTGTAAGGGAATAGATAACTATGGATTTTGTGACGAGATTTCCGAGGACATAGAATAGTCATGATACAGTATATTATAGTTGATAGACTAACCAAGTCTGCTCACTTTTTGCCAGTCCGGATGGACTATAGCCTTAAAAGATTGGCCAGATTGTACATATATAAAATTGTAAAATTGCATGGAGTGCCAGTATCAATTGTGTCTGACAGAGATCCTAGGTTCACTTCTAGATTCTGGGGTAGTCTTCAGAGAGCCCTAAGAACTATATTGAACTTCAGCACAGCATTCCATCCACAGACAGATGGCCAACCTCAAAGGGTTATTCAAATATTGGAGGATATGCTACGGGCATGTGTGATTGAATTTGAAGGTAGTTGGGATACACACTTTCTTTGATTGAGTTTGCTTATGACAACAGCTACCAATCAAGCATAGGGATGCCTCCATATGAAGCTTTGTATGGCAGAAAGTGCGGAACTCCCTTATGTTGGGATGAAGTAGGTGAAGGAAAGATGATTGGGCCAGAGATTGTTCGTGACAGAGAGGAAAATATCAGTTGATCGAGAGATAGACTTAAGGTGCATCGGGCCGTCGAAGTCCTATGTTGATCTAAAGAGAAGAGATATTGAATATGCAGTGGGTGATAAGGTATTCCTCAAAGTTTCTTCTTGGAAGAGGATTATGAGATTTGGCAAAAAGGGGAAACTGAGTCATCGTTTCATCGGACCATATGAAGTTCTGGAAAGAGTGGGTCCTTTGGCATATCGGTTGGCATTACCTCCAGAGTTAGCAAGGATACACAATGTCTTCCATGTGTCCATGTTAAGGAGAGTGCAGAGATGAGACCCATCTCATGTCTTGTCGATTGAAGAGATTGAAGTAAATCCAGACCTCTCATATGAGGAAGAACCCATAAAAATTCTGGCTTATGAGGTGAAAGCAGTGAGGAACAAGCAGATACACTGGTTAAAGTCTTTGTGGAACCATCATTCAGGCGAGAAGCTACTTGGGAACGTGAAGAGGATATGAGGAGACAGCACCCACACTGTTCAGAGACTAATGCGAGTAAAATTTCGAGACGAAATTTATTTAAGGGGGAGAATTGTAACACCCTAAGTTCGGTAGTGCGTTCTCATTAGGTGACCAGTCTTTGTCAGGACAGCTAGGATGCCTAGAACCGTACTTCAATATGAGTGAGGAGACATAAAATAATGAAATACAAGAAAAGAAAATACAAGAAAAACAAAAGGAAAAATCATAGCAAAGAAATGTAACCAAGTTAAGCGAGCCGGAAATCCTAGCGATGGGTGACCGCACCGGGAAGTTACGGCGTGGACCGTTGACTAGCCCTGGACTGCGGGGAACCCTGGAAAATATTTTTTGGACTTAAATAGACCCTTATTGAAGTATAAATATCATTAGAAATATCAAAGAAAAATTAAATAATTAGTACAAAGAAAAGTGAGAAATCGAAAAACAGACAAAACCCGATTATTCTGAGAAAAATCGGGAATGCAACCCGAACAGGGGCATTATGGTCATTTGACATCCCGAAGTGTCTTTTGACCTAAATTTCCACTAAAAATAAATAGTATTACACTTAGAAAATGAAATGAAAAATTAATTTGGTGGTACCTAAAATAAATAGTGGAAATCATGGGTTAAATGTGGAATAAGTGGGAGTTAAGTTTATAATATGATTAAATTTATGAGTGGACCACTAATGCATAAAATAAACACATAAATATGGCTGAAGTAAGTCCACTAACCAGCTGAAATATCATCTTCCTCATATTCTCTCAAGAATGCCGAATTGAAGAACACAAAAACCTCCATGGCCATTTTGGGTAAAGCTTGATCCATCCTCCATTTTCAACTCCAAGCTCTTAGGTTCCTTCACAAAAAATGGTCTACACACCACAAGGAAGATATTGATACCAATTTTGAGAAGTTTGGTGAAGGTTTAGCAAGTTACAATTAAAGGTAAGTTTGCATTTTTGAGAAATTCTTTGTTAAAGTTTATGTTCATGTTATGGGTGTTAGTTTGGTGAAGGAAAATTTTGAGTTTGAAGGGTTATTGTTGTCTTCATTTTGGACAGCCATGAGTCACATTTTTGATGAGGTATTTGTGCATATAATTGATGAGAAATAATGTTAATCATGGTGATTTAGTAACTTAGTGAATTATTTCATGTTTATATGGTGAATTATGCACTTTGATGGGAATTGGTATATGGGACGGCAATGTGATGTTGAAGAATGGTTTGTGGCAGCTTATGGACACTTGAGGAATGGTATATATTGAAGGAAGTGTGGGCAGAATATTGACCTAGAAGGATTGATGATATGTATGTAAATTAACATTGTAAAGGGTATGTAAAGTTTGTAATGTTTAGGTGTGTTTGTAATGGTACTTAGAAATTGTAATTGTGAATGATAATTGGTGTGTTGAGGGTGATTGGAATCTGCCCAAAATAATGTTAATGTAATGTAGAAAATGTTTTTGGTAATGTGCCAAAACAGTTTGGTAGGTAAGTAAACAAATGGCAAAGGTAAGTGTGTGTTTGAAGTTGGGGTGTGAAATGCATATTGAGGGCAGTGCATATTTTAGCCTATAACCTTGAATGTGTAACCTCAATTGGTATGAGACCAATTTGAGGTGAAACTAGGCACAAAATGTGCCAACTTTCATTGAGAAAGCATACCAAAATTCTGCTTGCAAGGTGACATGAAAAATGACCAATTCGGATTAAGGTGCAACAAGGCCTGAAAATTTACCAATTGGGCAGCAGTTAGTTTTTAGGCCATAACTCACTCAAAACAGGTCCAATTGACCTGAAATTTTAACCATGAATAGTTAAGACCCATACCTACAAGTCTTATGAAGACACCAAAACCCAGAAATGACCATAAGCAAGTCAAACAACTTGCACAAGTTCGGGTCCAAAAACTGGCCGAACCAGAATTGACCAATTTGACCTAAAATTGACCTAAAATGGTACCACTTGACCAGCAATAGTGTAATGACCATAACTTGGTCTACTTAACTCGGATTGACCTGAAATTTTGCACCGCGTGCAATAAGACCTAGATCTACAAGTTTGTAGTTTCGACCGAGACCCGAAAACCGAGGAACTAGATCGTCGGTTAGGTCAAACCAGTGTTCCTTAATCCAGCAATTTGCATTAAAATGCACTAAACAAGGAAATGACTTTGGTAAAACGTACCAAACCTAAAATCCTATCGAATGTGACATATTAACGACACTAAAACCTAATTTACCTAAAACACAATGAGGGTCGGTATATTAGGTGATTAAGTGAATAATTGGGTTCAGTGCATTATTTACCAAACACCATCGATAGAGACAGTTTAATTTAATCTTGAAACACTTCAAATTGTGTTTCTCGATTAACAAGGACTCGGCAAAGGAAGGAAACAGAGTCGGATCGAGAGAGTCATCGAGAGGTTTGTGCACAACTAGTTTTTAAGCGATTTTGTTACGAATATTTTATATGATTAAATGACATATTTTCTTATGAACTATGTTTAATGAGCATTGGATTTAATTCAATGATTATTGAAATTGCTATAGTATGTATGAATTTATCTTTGTGAAATGGTATTTCCACAAGTATTAAGCATTGTTATGGATTGAATAAATTATGTTTTGGAAAATTGTGATAGAACATGTTTTGAATTGTGATGGTAATTTTCATGGAAAAATGTAAATTTATGATTTGAATTGTGATGAGCATAAAAAATTATTGGATATTGGAATTGACTTTGAATCAAATTATATTGTGATTTATGCTCACTAAAAGGATTGTGATATTGTTTTATATCTCACTATAGATGCTTGACTAGGTTATTACCCGTCTCTCTCATTTGTTGAGAAGACAATGGAGTGAGTTGTGTTTTGATTACCATGGTACGTGCACAGGCTTAGATTTTCCTCTGATTTGAGGTTAGATCTAAGTTTATTTTATCGTTATGGCCCTTGCGGAAGATTCATTATTGTGATGGTACTGTGCACGATGATTCGACCTCCCCGACCATAGGGAGTTAGAATCTGATTCGACCTCCCCGACCATAGGGAGTTAGAATCACATCGAATATGGCCCTTTCGGATTAGTCTTGCATAGTTAGTGAGATAAAGATTGATTTTTGAGATACAACATGGTTTTTGAGATGCATAATGACTTTTGAGATACAATATGATTTTTGAGATACAAAATGATTTTGAGATACAGAATGGCTTTTGAATGGTAAGGAATGGTGATTTCAATTATGGTTTGTGTGTAATTGATTTTGTTGGAATTACTTAAATGGATAGTCAAGATTTGATAAATTGAATTTTGTGCTCCAAGTTATTTATACAAATGATTTACATTATTGGCAATGAATATTTTGAGTTGTGAAATTTGATCGAGATTGATTCTCAAATTATTTCTCAGAAATTTGTCAATGTATATTGTATTACGTTTTAAATTATAGTTGTGCACCATCGAGTTCACCACTCTGATAGCTTTGTATCTTGCAGAGCATAGAGCAGTTGATTAAGTTGCTTTGAGGATACATTCAGATCGACTCGGGTATATCATAGATATACCCATGTACATAGGTTTTGATGTAAGCATGTAATAATATGTATGTAAATTATTTGAGCAGTTGTATAGAAACTCTTGTAAAATATTTTGGTATGTAATTAAATGTAAATTATCGTGAATGTAAATCTGAGATTTTATTTACTTAAATAGTTTTGTATTATATTTCTTGTATCTCAGTCTTTGAAAAATCACTATGGATTTGAATTGAGAAATATGTTGTGTTGAGAAATATATTGGAGTTGAGATTTGCAAATACATATTGAAGTGCTTTTACAGTTTAAGAACTATTTTATCCAAAATACGATGGCACTCTGCCAAAATTTTCTGAAACTCCAATTAAGTCAAATGTGTCGCTTTATCACTTCAAAAAGGTTTTTAACACCTGTAAATAGTGCTCACCACTGTAAAAGAAGTAAGAAAAGTTTTGAAAATCCCTTGTAGTGTATTTAATGGGTTATCAGTAGACGGAGTTGGTAATTCATTAGGTATACTACGGGATCATGTTATGCCTTACAGAGGGGTAGGGTGTGACAGAAGATTTGGACAGAGGGCCCAGTAGACCACAGATTCGGTAAGGCAGTTCACAGTTCTGCATAGTGTCCGTGTCACCTCACCATCCACAGTGCATTTGTAGGACACTAGGTCCCATTTTGTATTTTGAGATTTTTGTAAATTTGGTAATTAAACTCTTATTTATCATATGTATTTGAACAAATGTAATATAATTTTGTATTAATGTAAGTACTTGTAATTTGTAATTATAAATCACATGTGAGAATTTATTTATGATTGAGTCTAATGATGATGTAAAATGACAAATAGAGGAATCGTTAAGAAATTGCTGTAAATTAATGTGATACAAAATGTGAATTGTATATGGGTACCATGAGATGAATGATTGAGAAATAAATGAAATTGATGAAATTATTCTGAGACTTTGTTGATAATTGGAGTTGGGATTGATTGAATATGATCATAGGAAGTATTTTTCATAGGTTCCGAAGAACTGTTTTCTCCATTTTTAGCCGGTACTACACCGGATTTTCTATAAAATTTTCGGAACCTCAAATAAATTACAATTTCAATAAATGAATTATATTTCACAAGTTATTTTCAAAACTATGATAAAAATGAATTAAGATAAAATAGAGTGCTCCGGCACACTGAGTGGCATAACTTGCTCGGCTACACTGTAGTCGGATAAGGGGTGTCACATTGCCTTTTGAGAGATTACAGATATATACAAAACACTAGAAACGATTTATAGCAATTTTAATTCAAGAGAATGTTGGCAATTCTCTTTGAATTGATGAGAGATGAAGAAGAAGAGAGGGAGAGGCTCCTTTGGGTGGCAGCACCAAAGAAGAACAACAGCCTTGTTATTTTACTCTTTCATAACAACACATTAAATAGCTAGGTCACTACTTAAAACCCTTGCCACTTGTTACCTTTTCATTGGCTCTTAGTTTAATTGACCCAATCACATTGTGCCAAGTGTCAAACTTAGATTTAATCTTGACTTTGATCATCTTACATGATTAAAAGACAAATGGCAAGCTTATATGTAGTGCCATGTGTCACCATCTCATGGTGCCACATGTCACCCTCTCATGATGCCACATGTCACCCTGTGAAATGACCCAAATACCCCTGTGTCTTAATTTTGAGTTCTCAACCCAAAATAATTATTTCTCTTATTCTAATCAAATTATATCAAATATAAATTAATTAATTAATCTCTATTAATTAATTTCTCATAATGAAATTCATATTTAAATACTTTAAATATAAATTTAACTTATACTATACATCCATTAACCTAGATTTTGTTTCAAGCCATGCTAGGGACTTTGCAATCTAATTGCAAACCAAACCTATTTAATTAATCAATTAAACTCTTTAATTAATTAATTAAATCATATATAATTTGGTGATTACTTGTGTATGTGTGTGACTTACTAAGCTCATCACTAATTGGCAATGAGACATGATATCAACTCTTAATATAATCAGAACTCTTTCTTACCATAAATGATTTCTCTAAATCATTTTATGCACCTCATAGACCATGGTTAACACCTAGCATAGCATGCCATGCCCACCCAATCAGTAATAAAGTTTACCTTAAATGAACCTATAATCATATGTTACCATGCACTAGAATCTCTCTATTACAAAATCCTAATTCGAGCTGGAGTCATGGTTTATGTCAAACCCCATTTGCTATGAATATTATGTTCTCTTTTAATTCCAGTTCTTGATTAAAAAGATTTTCTCATCAGAAACTCTTTTCTAATTAAATCTATCTGTCCTGGCCAGGAACTTGAAACATCAAGAACAATTAAATGAACATAGGATTTTTTCCCTATTTCCTTAGGGTAACAGATTCCATCTTGATCAACACCTACCTCCATATATAACTAGCAGGAGCCAACACATGCCCATATACCCATACACAATACAAGTATGAAAGCAGTATCAAACTCAAACCACCTATATATAAGATACTGTGCTATCTCAGGTCTAAAAATTATATACACTAATATAATTTATGACAATACAATGACAAGAGTAAACTCCATGTGCTTGTCATAAATGTCACTGGTTCGGCCTACTTATCATGTATAAGTACCTATCATGTTTCTTATATGGCATGAGACTCACCATTCCATCTCATTTACATCTCATATAAATAACTTGGGAACAAACATGATTACAATTTTTTTGGATAAGTCATGTCCTTATTGTGTAGTATCCCCGATTGTGAACCAATTTATGATACTTTGTGCTAGAAATACTGTCACTCATATTCTTAACAACTTAAGAATAGACTTTTTAACAAAATATCAATCGACCTTTTCTATTACACATAAATATATTATGTAAACGGAAAAGTGAAAATGCCTTTTATTAATAAAACATGTACAAGATACATACTAAATGATATGCTCTATGGCATACTACTAATATCAGATACACCTATTATTGACTTATCTTGCATTAGTTAAGTTAATCCCATTGAGCCAGTAAACATGCAAATAAATTTAATGTCCTCAGGTACATCTAATATTGGCCACCAAACTATTTACATATTTACAACATCTCATGCTTAACAATTATTCTTAAGAAAATCTCTTAAATTAATTGCATCATATGCAAGTATTTAAAATTTCTTAAAATAATTACCTTAATAGAGGGCCAATGTTATAATTACTTTAATTATACCATTTCTAACTTAATCATTTGTTTGGAAGATTTTGTGGTCATCCTAATTACTATTATGGTCTCACTTTGCACATTATCCAATTAGTATGTATATATCATATACTTGCATACATTCCCATACATCTCACGCATAATTGGATAATAATAAATATGGTATGATCATGGACTTTCTAAGGGATTTAATTCTGAGCCACCAAGAATTGAATCAGGGCATTCCTAGGTGCATTTCATTCATTCATATTGCAAGAGTTGCTGAAGGAGTACATAATCAACACTTGATCTTGAATTCCTCCCACTGGTCCTACCAATGCTCTTGACCTCCTTGATCTTCTTGTAATCCAATTATATAGTAATCCTTGGCATACCAAGGCGAATTTACAAGAAATAAATTAATGAAATTATAACCCAAAAATATTACAACCTTTATAATACATGCCCAAAATAAATTAAAATAAATTAATTAATTTACAATCCAAAGAAGCATAAAAGAAATAAATCTAATCACATTGGTCTTTTATTGTCCATGATCATCCATCATGCATATCACTATTTAACAATTAAATAAAACATACATACTTTCATTAAATTGAATATCTCATATTCAACTTAAAAATCTAAATTTGAATATGATTTAAACAAATTTAAAAATTCAAATGTAACACCCCTATTTGTATAGCCTGGTATATTTTACTGTTCCGATAACCTGTGTCAGTCTGGACAAGTAAGAGAATTAGAACCACATCTAAGACACCTAGTTAAGCCCTGAATACAAATAATTAGTAATTGCCAAATAGTTAAGTATAAATAAGAAAAATAGAACACAAAAAGTTAAATGAGCTGGGAGTCACAGCGATGGGTGACCTTCTTGGGAATGACTGTGAGGTTAGTTTAAACTCAAATTTTGAAACGTAAAATGTGATGCCGCGGTCCTTAGGACTATTGTGAACACAGTGAAAAAGAGAAAATTATGAAAAAAAGTTGTTAAGTAGGTCAAATAATTAGGTCAGGGATCCGGAAGAAATATTGAATTATTTGCGAACCAGATTGAACCAGCGAGGGGCAATTTGGTCAATTAACCCCTAAAGCTGACTTCTGACCTAACTGTCCAATAAAATCAGAGAAAAAAAAATTTCGAGATCAAGAATTAAATTAAAGAACTAATGGAAAAAAATAAATGAAAAAGAAAAAGAAAAAGAAAAAGGTTTATTTACATCATGCATGACATAAGCATAATGCAATAAATCTAATATTTAAATAATTGAAATTTGGGGATAATTATGTATTAATAAAGTTAAAAAAATCAAAAGAAATAAAAATCCTACCTTTCTTCTTCATTTGGCCAGATTGTCTCCTCTCTCTCTTCCCTTTGCTTTCTCTCACAAGCCTCCATTGAAACCCAAATTCAACCTTTAGTGAACCCAAAAATCTGCCATAAAAAGTATAGATTTCTTAAATCTTTTCTTTGAACCTTGCTAAGCAACTTAGGAGCAAAAAGGAAGAAAGGAATCAAAGATTTGAGAAGAGGAAATTTGTCTAAACAAGGTTAGTAATCTAAACTTGGAAATTTGTAATTAAATGTTTATGTTCTAGTTTAATTAACTTAGAAATTGTGTAAAATCAAACAAAAAATAATTGTTGAGGGACCAAATAGAAATTTTGGCCAGCTAGGGTTAGGGTTTGATATGAATGAGATTTAAGTGTTTGAATGGTTATTTGAGGTGCATTAGGTGTAGAGATCATGAATGTGCACTTTGAAATGCATTAGATTGAACTTTATGTGTAGTTAGGGTTTAAGCATTTTGAAGAAATTGGAGAAAAATTTAAGAATTGGCCAAATGATGTAGTTAGCCTTATTTGAGTTGAGTAATGGTCAATTGTGACCATTTGTGGTGTGTATGAATTGTTGGAACCAAGTTCCAATTCGAATTGGTGAAGGTCAATCTGCAGGCAGCTTGACCTAGGTCCCTTTCAGGGACCAAAACTAAAAATTTACTAACCCAATTTCTATGAGGCCAATTGGGAATGAAACTAAACAAAAAATGACACATTTTTCATTTAGGAATCATGCCTAGAAAGTGACCATAACTTAGTGAACAATTAGGCCAAATCCGGAATTGGGCAAACTGACCTGTACAAAAATGACTAAATGAACAGTAGTTACATAAATGACCATAACTTGGTCTAGGAAGGTCCAAATAACCTGAATTTTATACCGATAGAAAGCTGAGACATAGCCTTACAACTTTTTTGAAGAAAACAAACGCAAATTTTGACCATAACTTATTTGAAAAACCACCTACAGTTAACCTACAAAAACTGCCAATAACCAAGAATTTGCCCAGAATTCTGGGTAACACCAAATCCGGCCAGCCATGTTCAAATGGCCATAACTAGGGATGTAAAACTCCAATTGGAGTGATTCAAAAAGGGAAATAAAGCTAAGACAATAAGAAACAACTCCAATGAAGAAACTTAGCTAAATTACCACAGCAAATTGACTAATGGAATAGTGCAAAATAGGACACCAAATCTGAAATTTTGGAATTTCACCTAAGAGACTTAAGATTTGAGGAAAACAACCAAAACCAACAAGTTAGGTAACCAAAATGTGGTATATGGGTGAAATTAAAATTCCCATACCTATTAAGCATTAGAAAGTCAACAATTTGACTTGAATAGTGTCATAAATAGATTTGAAATTATTTTTGGATTTATGATAAATTATGGTACTGAAACACTATAAAATTGTGTGTTTCAGTTGAAAAGAATACTGGAAAAGAACCCGAAGCATCGAGTCAAGGCCAAAAGGCGACTCATATAAGGTTTTTGCACAACATAGAAATTTCTATAAATTTTCTTCTGCAAATTGTTTTGAATGAATTGTGATATTAAATTGTGACTTAATTGTATTGAAATGTTTATTATGCTTTTGACTTAAATTGTTGAAAGTTTACTTTTATGTGTTTGAAATGGCAATAAATGTTTAGTAAATTGCTAAGACAGTTTTGAAACCACAGTGTCATGACCATATATTTGAATGCCTCACTAGCATGACTAGTGGGGGAAATTAGTTTTGAATTTTGATTCCTTCTCTGGCTGAAGTGTTGAGGTGTGTGCCAGTAGAAGAAGAAATTTGAATGGGTAACCATATATTTGAGCTAGCTGGCCTTGTGATTTCTTATAAGCTCTGGCTATTGAGATGAATATTGTTTCTAATGGCATGATATAACTGTGTGTTTTTTTGAAATTCGTTTTGAGACTTCCTAAATGAAATTGTTTGGACTAAAAGTTTATAAATCATGTTTTGTATCTGTTTTTCATGTTCAGTTCAATATTTGAATAAATGTGATTTGAATTATGCATAAATGTTATTTTAGTATGTTGTGCACCACTGAGTCATAATACTTAGCGATGGTTGTTATTGTTATCGCGAATATAGAGACTAGAGGAGCAGCAGAGTGAGCTGCTGAGGATCTTGGAGCCACATCCCTGAAGTTCTGTCGGGTATATTTTATACCCTGATTATAGTATTTATTTTGGTGTATATAAATGTATGTACATATATAAACTAGTCATGAGCAGTTGTATAGAGTTTGTAATAATATTATTTTGGTTTTGCTAATGTAAAATTTGGTTGATGAATGTAAATTGTTTTTACTTTAATGAAAAATGAATGGAATTATTGAGTGTTATTTTTTATGACAATTGAATTGAGAATTGATGTTGAAAAGTTTGTTGAGGTAGTAGTGAGTTTGATGAAAAAGAATTATTGGAAGTATTTTTACATGTTTTTGAAGAGCTGTTTTCTTAAAATACAAACAGCACTCTGCCGAAATTTTTTGAAAAATTTGCATAAAAATTAAATGGATAAAAATTGGAACTAGTTTTTAAACTACTATTAAATGTAAGAAAATGCTCACCACTTCTAAAAAGTAAGGAAATAGTTCTAAAATCTCTTGTAGGATACTTAATGAGTTATCGGTAGGTGAAGTTCGGTAGTTCATTAGGTATTCTACGGGATCATGTTATGTGCCTTACAGAGGGGTAAGGTGTGACATGTTTTAGTGGTATCAGAGCGAATTTTTGAAGTATGTTTTAACTTGTGAATTTGTGTCTTTTCTTTGATAAGTACAACTGCTCAATGTCCTTATTTGTTACATACAGTGCATTACATCATAAATATAAACTAACGGAGGGAAATCTTCTTGTGTTATTTGTTCAAGATATATCCTAACTCCAGACTGAAATGGAAGAAGGGGATCGCTTTGTTGAGCAGTCTGTAGAGGCTGACGCTGTAACACCCCTATGTTCGGTAGTGTGTTCTATTGTTCCGATGACCAGTGTCTGTCCGGATAGCTAGAATGCCTAGAACTACACTTAAATATTGATGACGAGACATAAAATAATGAAATATAAAAAAAGAAAATGCAAGAAAAACAAATGAAAATTAATAGCAATGAAATGTAACCAAGTTAAACGAGCCGAGAACCCTAGCGATGGGTGACCGCACCGGAAAGTTGGGCGTGGCCGTTGACTAGCCCTGGACTGCGGGGAACCCTGAAAAATATTTTTAAGACATAATTAAAGACTTATTGAGGCATAAATATCATTAGAAATATCAACGAAGAATTAATTAATTAGTACAAAGAAAAATGAGAAATCGAGAAAATGACAAAACTCGGTGTTACCGAAAAATCAAGAATATAACCCGAATAGGGGCATTGTGGTCATTTGACACCCCTAGTTGTCTTTTGACCTAAATGTTCATTAAAAATAAATGATATTACACTTGGAAAATGTCAAGAAAAATTAAAATAGTGGCACATAATCTAAAAAGCAAAAGTTAGAAGGAAAATGTGGGAAATTGACAATTTTAGAATAAACAAACATTAAAATGTTAATAGTGCTCCACTAACTCCACCTAAGTGGACCATTAAGCATAATTGTGGCTGAAATTAACTTCATCTTCAACCTTGGACAGCCAGCCGAAACATCTTAGGAGAGAAACCTCCATGGCCGTTGAATGAGAGCTCCATGCAAGCTTCACTCTTCCATCTTCAAGCCATGATCCTTACATTTTCCTTCACTAAAGTTGTTCTACACAACTTGGGCAGTAGATAGGCAGCAAGAAAATTAAGTTTTGGTGAGGTTTTGAAGAATTTCAAAAGTAGTAAGTATGTATTTTT
Source organism: Hevea brasiliensis (assembly GCF_030052815.1). NCBI lineage: Eukaryota > Viridiplantae > Streptophyta > Magnoliopsida > Malpighiales > Euphorbiaceae > Hevea > Hevea brasiliensis. The sequence goes on along the minus strand of NC_079510.1, from coordinate 16,530,656 downwards.
AATTCTTGTTTCATTAAACTTTGAATGGGTGTTGTGGGTAGTTGATTTGTGGAAGGATTTATGAAGTTTGATGAGTTAATGGAGAGGTACATTTTGGCAGCCATGGAACTTCAATAAGAACAGTTTATACTTGCATGTAAATAGTGGTTTGGATGATGATTTAAATATTTAATTGTATTGAAGTTGAATTCTATGTGTAAGGTTTGAATTGTAAGCTTGAAAAGTGAAAGTGGAAATTGATGGGTATATATAAACTTGTGGCAGCCTTATGAAGATCATCAAAATGTGTTGTTTCATGGTTTGGTTTATGGAATTATATTGTTGAATTATGTTATTATGGATGGCAGCATGTATGTGTGTATTAAGGTTTGAATTTGGACATGTAAATGAGGTGCATTCATGTGTTTAATTGTTGTAATTAGACTTGGAAATGGGTTATAGTGTGCATATTGAGAATGGTTATAAGCTACCAAAAGAACCAAAAATGAGTTGCTAAATGTGTTCATGTTATGGTACAAACCAGAATTGGCATGGAAGAGTGACTTGGTAAGCATAGGATGTGTAATTGGTAAAGAGTGAACAATGTACAATAGGGCAGTGTATGTTTTGGCTTAGAACCTTAATTGTGTGGCTCTAATTGGTATGAGACCAATTGGAGGTGAAACTAGGCACAAAATGTGCCAACTTTCATGAAGGAAGCTTACCAAAATTCTGCCTAGAAGGTGACTTGAAAAATGACCAAATCCGGATTAGTGCTTTGAAAGCCTGAAAATTGACTATTTGGGCAGTAGTTAGTGTTTTGACCATAACTTACTCAAAACAGGTCCAATTGACCTAAAATTTTTACCATGAATAGTTGAGACATATATCTAAAACTCTTATGAAGACACCAACACCCAGAAATGACCATAACCAAGCCAAATAGCTTGAACAAGTTCAGGTCCAAAAACTGGCTGAACCAAAAGTGACCTAAAAATGACCTAAAGTTACCATTTTGGTACATTCTGTCCAGCATTGGTAAATTGACCATAACTTGGTCTACACAACTTAGAATGACCTAAAATTTTGCCCCGCATGCAATAAAACATAGACCTACAAGTTTGTAGTTTTGACCGAAACTCGAAAACCGAGGAAACTAGGTCATCCGTCTCTGTCAAATTAGCATACTAAAATCTGACAAATTGTAATAAAATGCAATATACATAAAAATGAATTTGGTAACATGTACCAATACTAAAAGGCTACAAATGTGATATATTGGTAACATTAAAATCTAATTCACCTAGAGTGCATCGAGGGTCAACATCTTAGGTTGACTAAGGAAATAATAGAATTTAATAAGTTAATTATTAAGCTTTATTGTTAGAAACGGTTTAAATGAGTACTAAAACACTTCAAATTGTGTGTTTCAGTTAGCAAAGACTCAGGGAAAGGGAAGGAAACACTGAGTCAGGACCAAGAGACATTTATCAGAGGTTTGTGCACAACAGTTATTTCTTTTGAATTTTTCAATTGAAATAAATTATGACTATTTGTATATTATTGTTTAAATTGTGAAAAATTGTCTTAATGATATTTGATGGATACTTCTTGCTTGAAAACATTGTAAATGGTTTGAAACCACAGCTATCTTGTATATTGATTGAATTCCTCAGTAGCTTGTCTAGTGGGATGAATTGACTTTGAATTTCCTCTCTGGCTAAAGTGTTGAGGTGTGTGCCTGTTGAGGACGAATAGAATGAGTACTCATATTATTTCTAGCTAGCTATGTTATTCCTCACTAGCCATCGGCTTTTGGGATGAATTGAACTTTGGCAATATGATTAAGCTGTGTGTGTATGATTTATTAATATTTATTGTGATATTGTGAAATGGAGTTTAAATTCTTATTAACATTCACTGTCTTTGAATTTAACTATGGTTTTAAGTATCCACTATTTATATGACTTATGATTTGTGATTTAAAGTTGTATTTAGTTAATGTTGTGCACCACTGAGACATTGTCTCAGCGATAGCTTTTCATTGCTGTCACAGGTAGACGGACTGATAGGGCAGCAGACTAGGCTGCTAGTACTTCACTGAGAGATCATCGGGTATATTGAGTATACCGTATTTTCCATTTTGTATTGTAATGTATGTTTACTGTATGTGTATATTGTTCTTGGTTTTGAGCAGTTGTAAATTAAAATTGTACATTAAAGTTGTAAACTAAATTTGTAAATTATTTTGGTTTGTAAATATTGTGATATATTCTTTTGTCTCAGATTTTGAAAACACTGGAAAATTATTGTGGATTTGAGTTGACAATTGTTGAGAAACTTTTTGCGTTGATTGAATATTGGAGTTGGGGATTGAACCAAATATTTGAAGTGCATTTTACAGGTTTTTGAAGAACTATTTTATTCAAAATACAGATGGCACTCTGCCAAAATTTTTGCAGAAATTGTTAATTATTCAATTGTGTTAGCTGTTTCACTTCAGTTCAAAAATTTTTTAACACCTGTAAATAGTGCTCACCACTATAAAAAGAAGTAAGAAAAGTTTTAAAATCCCATGTAGTGAATTTAATGGGTTATTAGTAGACGAAGTTGGTAATTCATGAGGTATACTACGAGATCATGTTATGCCTTACGGAGGGGTAGGGTGTAACATGTTTTAGTGGTATCATAGCTAGTTTTTAAATTCTGTTTTCACCTGTAATTTGAATATTCTTTCTTCATAGTACAATTGCTCAATATCATTATTTAATACATACAGTACATTACGTTATAAATATGCACTAACGGGAGGAAATCTCCTTATGTTATTTGTTCAGGAGGTCTAAGATCCTCAAATTGACTATGGAAGAGGGTGATCATTCAGTCGATCAATCGATAGAGGCTGAGGTGCAAGGGGATGCCCCAGCCCCTCAGAGAGTCGGAAGTTTGACTTTAACAGTCCCACCTGTACAAATTACTGCACAAATGGCCCAGCAAATGGCCACTTTCTTTCAACAAATGGCTGATAATCTATCAACCCAAGCCCAAGTACAAACCCAATCCCCACAAGGGCAGTGTGAAATAGAGAAGAGGGAGAAACCTATGGGTCAGAGCTCGAGCAGTAATTTGGGGAAGAGAAAAGAATTTGAGGAGCCCCGAGCTAAGGGATATAACAGAGGTTGATCATTAGGGCAGAGACCACCAAGGTTCAGTCGTCAAACAACTAGAATTTCTTACCCTCCCCGCCAATGTGAAACTTGTGGTAGAAATCATGATGGGATGTGCTACAAGGCCATAGGAGCCTGTTATAACTGTGGAGGCACCGGACACTTTGCCAAGGACTGCACCAGTGCCCATAGAGTTAGGCCACCTCTTACTACTGCTAAAGGGTCAGTTCAGAGCCCTGTCACCAGAGGTTCACAACCACCTAGCAGAGGTAAAGGCAAGGGTAGAGGTTACCCAGTAGGCAGCCAAGGCACAGTGAATCAATCAGAGTAAGGCAGTGCTCCAGTCAGAGTCTGTGCAATGTGAAGGAACGGAAGCGTGAAAAACACAAGTTTATACCATTGAATTCAAAAATTTTCACCTAGGGTCACATGCATCATGCAAGATTTATTTTTATCTATTTGATTTCAATGATAAACAACATATTAAAACTCTTTTAATATGTTTTTGGATCTGTATTTTCCATTTAAGATTTTAAAATTAATCAGATTAATTTTAGAACCCTAGATTAAATCAAGAACGATTACACTAACCTCTTGATGCAACTGCGATGTACGTGCCTTTGAGATTCGTCTTGTGACACGGATGTTGTCCCTCTAGCTTGTCCACACCAAGAACACCTATGGCAGCCCTTGAATAGCTTCTAAAGCTTTTTCTATTAATTAGAAAATCAAGTTTTGCCTTTTAAGAGATTAAAGATGTAAACAGGACACTATAAACAATTTCTAGTGTTCTTAATTCAAGAGATTGATGGCTAATCTCTTTGAATTGATAAGAGATGAAGAAGAAGAGATGAAAACCCTCAAAGTGGCGTGACAAAGGTGTGTGGCTGCTGGTTGTGTTTTATTTTTCTCATAACAACACTTATATAGCTAGGTTAACACATTAAACCCTTGCCACATGTCACCCTTTGATTAACTCTAGGTTTAAGTGACCCAATCACATTGTGCCAAGTGTCAAACCTATATTTAATCTTGATTTTAATCATCTTACATGATTAAAAAACATTTGGCAAGCTTATGTGTAATCCCATGTGTCACCATCTCATGGTGCCACGTGTCACACTGCAAAATGACCAAAATGCCCATGTGTCTTAATTTTGAGTTCTTAACCCAAAATAATTATTTTCTTCTTCTAATTAATTTATATCAAATGTAAATCAATTAATTAATCTCTATTAATTAATTTCTCATTAATTAAATTCATATTTAAACACTTTAAATATAAATTTAACTTATATTATACATCCAATAATCTAGATTTGGTTTCAAGTCATGCTAGGGACTTTGCAATTTAATTGCAAACCAAACCTATTTAATTAATCAATTAAACTCTTTAATTAATTAATTAAATCATATTTAAATAGGTGATTACTTGTGTATGTGTGTGACTTACTAGGCTCATCACTAATTGGCAATGAGACATGATATCAACTCTTAATATCATCAGAACTCTTTCTTACCATAAATGATTTCTCTAAATCATTTTATGAATCTCATAGACCATGGTTAACACCTAGCATAGCATGCCATGGCCACCCAATTAGTAATAAGGTTTACCTTAAATGAACCTATAATCATATGTTACCATGCACTAGAATCTCTCTGTTACAAAATCCCAACTCAAGCTGGAGTCATGGTTTATGTCAAACTCCATTTGCTATGAATATTATGTTCTCTTTTAATTCCAGTTCTTGATTAAAAAGATTTTCTCATCAGAAACTCTTTTCTGAATAAATCTATCTGTCCTGGCCAGGAACTTGAAACATCAAGAACAATTAAATGAACATAGGATTTTATCTCTATTTACTTAGAGGAACAGATTCCCTCTTGATCAACACCTGCCTCCATATATAACTAGTAGGAGCCAACACATGCCCATATACCCATACACAGTACAAGTATGAAAGCAGTATCAAACTCAAACTACCTATATACAAGATAACTGTGCTATCTCCAGTCTATATATTATATTCATTGTTATTATTTATGACAAACCATTGACAAGAGTAAACTCCATGTGCTTGTCATAAGTGTCACTGGTTCGGCCTACTTATCATTTATA